>NC_143426.1:5615000-5915000 GCF_059467195.1 Physcomitrium patens
CAATTTAATCGAGAAACGTCCAAATTCTTGTGGGTACTTGTAATGTTTTCAACTTCTAGATTTTTGGAGATCAACTATCATGATGTTCTACAGTGTAAATCTTTCAGGTTTCTGGTTGCATCATGACGTTGAATGTAGGTACGTAAATAGTTACAGCATTTTACACCGTCGCTGGTGTTGGTTTCGTATTCTATACCGCGTATTTTTGCTGAGGAATCTCGGTGCATTCATGTCGTAAGATGCCTAATCTTCGACGAGCTTTCAGACTAAACGACCTGATAGGGGGTGGCTGAGCATCACATGCTTGACTCTATTCATGGTATATCATAAGTTTTCCCTATTCCTTCAAAAATCACAATAGTGTCTTTGGCCACGTATATTATTGGATGTTACTGCTGGTTTATGTTTGTAATGCCCTCTTAGACCTTCAGCTTACGGTCGTGCAAACTTTCAGTTCATGGGAGATTATGGATCAGTATTCTTATGCGTCATAGCGATTGTGTCTAAATTCATAGCAGGGGTGTAGCGTTTGCTTGTCACACCCATGCCGATTAAATCCAACCCCGCCCCGAAAAAGAAAAGCAAAGGAAAAGAAATAACTTTTGACTGGAATTTTCACGAAACTATGTGTCTAAGATGTGTAGGGACCATTACAAGTACTTAAAAGCCTTTTTGATTTCGCATAAATGAGACTTCCCTCTCATACAGTCAATCCCCGAGTCCAACAAAATTAATTACCAACATGAATTGCTTAGAGCTTGTGAAAGTTTCATGATCATTGTATTGCATGAAGGGTAAGGGCAAGCGAGTAACGCTCCCAAGCAGTAAGCCATCTGAAAAAGATGATTAGTGTTGTATTTTTTGGAAAATTTGCAGCCAAATGAATGATTGAATGTTATTTTACCCAAAACCTGACATCCTGGAGCCCGTGCCTTCATGTAGTGTAGTTTTAGTTGTTCGTTGATAATCATTATCGCCGCCACAAAATACCATATTTTCACGTCCATGATCTGAATAAATAGTATCTAACATGACAACTACAGACTCGACCAAAGGCGAAAGAATCGATGCAGGCACTTTAGTGTGCAAAATTCGCATACTCACAAAGCTGCAATCAAATTCTGTCCACGTCCCTCGTTTAACCAGCAGTAAATATGATTTCATGACCTTCACACCATGCAGACTGACAGAGACCAGCTTTGAATAGGTTTCTTAGAAACTATATTCAACACATGGAAATTGTCCCAACTTTAAGCCAAGCATCCTAATTGTGGCCTTGTTGCTATGCGCATCAACAGCTCGAAGCGTGTGAACACGAGCGGTACCTTTTCCGAGATTATGATGCAGCGAAGGTGACTTCCCTTGAACACCATCCAAACTCGGTACCTACCCGAGACCTTACGTACTTCCAGATGTCAGTGCTGCAGCGAAAGTTTAGTTTCATGATTTGCAGCAGGGCGAATCAGAATTATGCTAAGAATTCTGTTCCTTGGTCAGAAGAATAGGATTTCACACAGAAGAGCGAGTAGGCAATGGGGCCACGTTTCTACAGTGTGCCATGAAGGGCGACAGCCGTTATAAGCGCCACGCCTGTGGGGCCATAAGCGTGGTCGGTTAGCTATCAGAACGTATCAGCCTAGTAAGGAGAAAAAAATCCTAGGCACTTCATTTTCACAAATATCTCCTCTAGTTCAAGATTTCTTCCTTTTTATACTTTCATGTGGAGAAACTATACTATGATGTTGTCTTTTTTCATGCGTGTGCTGAGCAAGCAAGTTGATTGTCTCTGACTGATAAGTTCCCTTTATTCCTTATTTTTCTTATTTTTTTGTTGATCTTTCTTACTATTTTTTATAATTCATACTCATATTGATTTAGCATGAGATATTTTGCTAGGTGTATGGTTTTTGGTGACATTTTTAAAGAGAGGTTGTAATTCCATAATTACATGTATTCATCACTTGTTATGCCAATCCCTAAACATATTTAAAAATTCTTATCTTAACAATAGGCAAAGCTCATCCTATAGTATAGATTTTGACCCTGATATTTATTGTGAAACTTATAAAAGTCCTACTACTTCTAATCTACTACTTTCACAATTAAGAGTTAATATAAATTTTATAAGGAGAGAGATATTGAGTGAACTTTTGAGAATTAATAACATTTTTCTTCTTATAAGTTTATATGATTTAAACAAGGACTAGATGACAGAGATAGAATCTACCAATTACTAAAGTATTTTGATATTTGTAAAAGTTAACACGTTTCGCTATGGACAACATATCATGGCTAAAAGCATAAGACCTAGGCATTTATTACATAGATTTAAGAATAAATATAGTTTGTCTATGATAGTCTATAAAACAAATATAGAAGAGCTTATCAAGTAAGGTTTTTGTTTACATATATAGGTTATAATTTTAGTATGCAACAAGCATAGATTTCAAAAAAGAAGATGAGTTAACCCATCTTTTTTATTAGCTTGACATGTTACATTTTGCTAATTAGTTTATTCAATATATTTACTAGTTACTTCTTTGTCTAAATATATAAAACTTTAACTTCTCTAAGTTGAGTCTTTCTTTTTGATGAAATAAAAATGCATTTCAATGTATTTGATTCTTGCATGTAATATTAGATTGGCTACTATGATATAAAACTTGTTTAAGTTTGCAAACCTTTTTGCTATTTCAATATCCTTCAAAGCCAGGTGGAATAATCATGTATACTTCTTCTTCTAGTATGTTGTTTAAAAAAGCTGTTTTAATATATTATTATCATTATTTTATTTTCTATTATTAAAATACAGCTAGTGCAATAATTATTCTAATTGTGCTCCATCTTATGACAAGAGAAAATGCTTCAAAGAAATCTTCTTCTTCTCACTGTTCAAATCCTTGTGTAATAATTCAAACTTTGTATTTTTTAAGACTTCTTTCAACTCTAGTTTTCTTTTTGAAGATCTATTTGGATGTTATGAGCTTCTTTCTAGTTGACAAATCACAAACTTCCTATGTAACTTTTTTCTTTATATTTTAAATTTCTTATTCAATAGTCTATTTTTAATTTCTATTTTTATTTACTTAAAAATAATCAATTGAATTTAATTTAGAATATGTATTTAATAACCAATTGTCTTTGAATTTAATAGAAGATTGTTTGTACGTGTTCATTCTTAAAATAATTTTTGAGCTCGAGTGGATAAAACATGAAATTGTTGATGAATGCACAATAGGAAAAGATTGCCCTATTGTTTTTATTGGCATTTGTGGATGAAAAGAAAAGTCTTTTGGTTCTATGTATTGAATTTTATATTATCTAAGTTCTTCTTTATCTTATATTGGTGTAGTATTTCTACTTGTATTATTAGTTAGTGTAGAAAATATATCTTAAAGGTTTTCATCGTCATTTTTGTTTTTAAGATTTTGATATCTAATTCTTAATTTGTCAAAAATTACATCCTTGTTGATAATTATCTTCTTCTTTATAGTATTATAAAGTCAATAAGCTTTGCTATTAGAGTCATGTCTAACAAAAATGTACTTCTTTATTTTACTATCAAGCTTTGAACATTGTTCTTTTAATATATATATAAATAAGTTATACAACCAAAAGTCAATAGATGATGTATATCAAATTTTCTTTTGTCATATAATTCTTTAGATATCTTTCTATTTTTAGAATTTATTTGACATTAGTTCACAAGATAATTTGTTGTATTGATGGCTTTAAGCCATAAGATTGAAGATAGCTTGCTTTGATAAAATAAACTTCTTGCTTTTTTAACAATGGTTCTATTGTTCCTCTCAATAATTTTATTTTTTTGAAAAGTAAATACTTAGATTAATTGTCTTGCTATTCCATATTTTTGACAAAAGTTCTAAAATTCTTGTAATAAGAATTATTTTTCTTTGTTTGTCTTTAACATCAATAGTTTTTCAAATATTTTATTTTTTTCTTATATCTTAAATATGAAAAATTTGAAAAAAGCTTTATCTTTGAATTTAAGAAAGTAAATCCAACTTCTTAGAGAATAATCATCAATAAACTTAATAAAGAATATGGTGCCACTTAACAATTGTTTAGAAATAGGTTCAATTAAATTGACATGAATTAATTATATAGATTTTTCGAATTTATTAAGAATTTATTTAGAAAAATTATTTTGTATTAATAATAAATATTACAATCATTACATACTTCTTTAGGTACAATATGAATAAAAGATAAGCCTCTAATTCTTTTATTTATATAAAGTTGTTTCAAACTTAAATAAGCAAGATGTCCAAACCTATTGTATTATAATTTGGATTATTTTTATAACAATAGAATTATTATCTAATGTAGTTTGATTTATATTATGCAAACCTTTATTTGGTTCTTAAAATCTAATGATAATAATACTTTTTTTTTTCTCTTTGATCAATAACCTAGTGCTTGTCAATTGAGAAGATCACAATGTCTCTTTTGTTTGCAAAGAAACAAATTGACAACAAGCTCTTTCTCAAAGAAGTTATAACTAAAATATTGCTTACCTTCTTTGATTTTCTATTATTTATTTTTATAAGAACTTTTTTCTTTTCTAGATGTATTATGTAGTTCACTACTAGCAGCTCTGATTTTATAAAATTGACTTATTGATTTGAAAGAAATCAATACTGACTTGTTATGTATTAAATGTTGTGAAGCTCTATTATTAAAATATCAATTGAAGTATATATATATATATATATATATATATATATATAGTAAAATTCACCTTTATTTCTTGAAATACTTTTTTTTATTCAAAATTTGATGAGTTAATTTTTACTTCAATGATACTTGTTATAGATTTATTGACATTTGGTGGTCTATTTCTAAACATGTTGTCTTTTGTTGTATAGAAAATCAAGTCACATAGCAAAAGACAACATGTTTAGAAATAGACCACCAAATGTCAATAAATGTGTCTATGTGACTTGATTTTCTATTTTCTAAACATGTTGTCTTCATGTTCAATTATTATATCTACTAAATCATCTTTTATAACAAAAATTAGTATCTTCATTGCTTTTGCCATCATTTCTTGTATTTGGATTTTTGACAACATATGCCCATTGTATGATCATGGATATATTGATAGTGAGAGTTTTTCAATAAGTTTTTAGCTTGCAAAAAAGTCTTCAACTTTAAGCTCCATACATAGAAGTTATTTTCACCAAAAACTTGTTGATCTCATCAACTTGTAGAAGATTATTAAAACTTGACATTTTATTGAGTTTCATTAATTTCTTTCTTTAATAAAATATTATACACAAAAATTACTCTTTAGTAAGAAATAAGGTATTTTTCTTATAGATTTTCTAAGCCAAGCTTTGATGTTATGTAAAACTTTTATACATATGAAATACAAAAGATGAATTTATTTTAAAAAATATAGAAATGATCAAAGATTTTGTTAAATTAATTCATCCAATCTAACCATCATACAAAAAAAATTGACCTCTAGATTCTGTTTTCTACTATTGGATCCATAATCAATAAAAACTATTAGCATTTATCATTATTTTAATTTTAATTCAAAAATCAATCATAGTGGCTGGCCAACTTCTTACTTCTTATAAAAAAAAAATCTATATTTGTATTTAAAAGGAAGTCCGAAAAAAGTCCTAATTTAATCTTCTCTCTATGCCTTCCATCTCCTTCATGCATTCTACTTTGCCTCTTGTATTGTGCTTTGTTTCTTATATAATATTCTTGCTCTATAATTGACATGATGATGTGCAAAGAGGTGATCCTACTATGAAGCGTTGATGCATAGAAAGATGATTATGCTATAAGATAATACTATTGCAAGAAGATGATGCTTAAGAAGATAATCCTATTATAAAGAGATGATGCATAAGGAAGTGATCTTGCTATGAGGAGATGATGGAGAAGGAGATAACCTTACAATGAGGAGATAATATACAAAGAGGTGATCTTGCAATGAGGAATTGATGAATAAAGAGATGATTATGCTACAAAGAGATCATATATAAGGAGGTGATTCTACTACAAGGAGATGATATATAAAGAAATGATCCAACTATAAAAAAGTGATAAATGAAGAAATGATGCATGAAGAAATGATCTTGGTGCAAGGAGATAATACAAGAAGAAATGGTCTTATTTTAAGATAATTCTACTGTGAAGAGATGATGCATAAGATGGTAATTATGTTACAAGAAAATGATGCACAAAGAGACAATCAAGTTGCAATAGGATGATGCATAAGGAAGTGATTTTATTGTCCTATTGCTAAGATGATGATACAAAAAGAGGTGATCTTGCTACCTCATTGCTGTAACTAAGACAAATGAGGCATTGGTTGCCTTAAGTCCTATTAGGCTTATTCATAATGACACATAATTTTTTTTTTTTTTTCTTTTTTAGATTGATTTTATATTTTTATCTAATCTCTGAATAAATATTTTTGATGTTATATTGTGGTCATATCTTAATCACTCCTAATATTATCATTAAAATATAATAAAAATTAATTATTAAAAAAAATTAGAATGCTTCATATAAATAAGTTGGAATTATTTTGAAGCTATCAATTGTATACCTTTTTATAATGTATGTGTTGTTGTCATTGATATACATATTTATTAAGATAATAAATATTAGATAGAAGGTAAATATGAGTAGATTTGATATTATCTTATGATTAAGCTTCTTTGAAGCTACATAGATATATATTAATTTTTAGATATATTTTTAATTGATTAGTGGATTAGAAACTTAGCCAATAAATTATTCATGTGTTGCATATGCTAATAGCTTATAGAATAAGCTAATTACATGAAACACATATAGAAAACATGTCTTGTAAGTTAGACACATGTCTCGTAAGTGAGACATGTGTCGGAGGTCCTATAGAATGTCGCCATGTAGATTCTAGTTAGATAGTATATATAGAGGCAAGAATGAAGCATTTTTTTTTATCAATGTTTTTTTAGTCTTTAGTCTTATTTTAAGAATTTTTAGTCTTCTTATTTTTGGCAATAGCCATTTTAGTTTTAATATTATAATGATTTTGAATAAATATATATTCTCTTTGAGTTATACAAGAATATTTTGAGTTTTTGGTTCTTCAAGATTCATGTCTTTAATAGTTATTGCTAAATAATCTGGGATAATTTATATTTTGTGCCTTAGTATAGCACTTAAAGTTGTTTAGTAAATTTTTAGCTACTTATTAATTATTAATCAACTTGATTAAATTTTTTGTAGTTTTGGCTTTAGAATATATAGGTTTAGTTTTTTAGTGGTTTTTGACAAGAAAGTCTAATATACAATGGAATTTTTAATTGATATTATGATGAAGCTTTAATAATTTGCTACAAATTTGAAACATCGATGGACATAAAGACATCAAATAAGGATCTTTTTGGATATTTTTTGATAGAAAAAATTTATAATTTATTTGGATATGATATATTTTTGTATAATTTATAAGTACAACAACATTGCAACCATTGAAAGAGGTGAAGTACTACATCATATCCATGTTGTTATTGTGACACTAAGATAGTTTTGAGAGATAATCTAAAAAGATATTTTTATTAATTTTGCTTTATTTTTTGTATTTCTAAAGATACTTTAATTGATCCTTTGATATTAGGATTTTAGATACCTATTGGCTTTTTTGTATTGACTGTTTTAAAAAACATATGCTTATATTATCTCATAAATTTAGTTGTTATCTACTGGTGTAGGGGCTTGTCCAATGAATTTGTATATAATTGTTGTATATGTTGTATTGATGTGCTAGTTTGTGCTGTTGAAAAATATCTAGAAGAAAATGTTTTATTAGTGATGATGCACACTTATTTGATGTGATTCAAAGAAATAGGGTGGATCTTATTGCATAAATATTATTGAAATGTTAAATTATACTTGAAATTTCTTCATAATTCTATGTATACAAGTCAATCTAATTCCACTAATTAAATGCACACATTCTTAAGATTGTGTAAGAATTGAAAGTAAACTTCTTGTACAATCATGATCAAAACCTCTTCATGTCATTGAACAAAATTATTCTTCATCAATTACATATAAATATTTTTTTATTAAATAAATATCTATATATAATTGATACATGCTTGATAATATTTGAGAACTTCTTGTAGATATTTGTGGATTTATCATAAGTTATATAGAATAAGTTTGAATATTGCATTTGTATCCATGTTATTTTTAGAATTCCTTCTATTTTTTGCTTGTTTAACAACTTCAAATTATGAAGCTATCTATTGAAAAGAACATTTTTTTTGTCTTGCATTATTAGGTATCTCTTGTGATTGTCCTTTTGGCTGAATCACAATTTGATTTTTTAACCTTATACTTGTTAATTCAAGCTCTAAGAGCTAAGTACAAACTCTTTCTTATTAAAGCACTGATAGTAATTCAAATGTGCAACCAATAGCATCAAAGACCATTTGAAGATCATCAAATGTTGCAAATATATGTCTTTTTAATAGTAGAAGTAAAAGACTAATAATATTTACCATGTAGCAATGAAGATGGAAGTTGTCTATTATTAAAACACCTTCTTAGAAAACCATAGTTTAAGTTTTATATTTTCATAGAATTTCTAATATCTTTATTAATGTGCTTGTACTGGAGTTGACATCAAACATCTCTTTTGTACCTTTAAATTGCTCAAATTTAAGGTTGAAAGCAAATATAGAGAATTTTTTTATAAAATTTGTGAAAAAAAAGATGTTAAGTTGATAACATACATGAGTTCTTTCTGAACTTTCTTTAGCATTTATTTCTTTTGTTGTACTTTTAAAAAAATAAGAGAAAATTTTTTACCTCACATAAAACTTTAGTGGAAAATTTTAAATATGGTTTTAAGGCTAATTATTGACCCTCAATCCTAGATGTAGTTATACTTTGAAAGTACAAATAATTATTTGTCCAAGTCTTTATAAAATACCTTATTTGTGGTATCTAGGTATTTTGTAAATATTTGATTGCTGTATGTGCATTGATGGGAGTATATTTGATAAAGAAGATATTCCACTCTTAATTATAAAGTGCCTCTATAGTGGCATCAATCACATTAATTCAATGTGCCAAAAATGAAAATAAACTTTTTTTTAATCTTATAAAGAAATACTTGTAATTTACTATGATATGTTTTTGAATATGCTATATACAAAATAATATATTAGACATAAAAAAT
Organism: Physcomitrium patens; assembly: GCF_059467195.1. Taxonomy (NCBI): domain Eukaryota; kingdom Viridiplantae; phylum Streptophyta; class Bryopsida; order Funariales; family Funariaceae; genus Physcomitrium; species Physcomitrium patens. The sequence goes on from NC_143426.1 coordinate 5,624,227, forward strand.
AATTTAAATGGCATTTTTTAATATTAAATTCTAATAAAATCTAATATAGATCTGTTTAATATTTCCATATAAATTGGCAAGTTGTATTAAAGTCTAAAAAAAACAACAAAAATTATAAATAAAATATTAAAATTTATTATTCCAACTACAAGAAGGATGGGTATTATAATAATTTTGTTTTATAAGTACAATCCATAATAATAGAAGATGAATATTCCTTTATTAATTTAACACATTTTATATAAGTAAGAAAAATAATAGATATTTACATTGATAAAAAATTGTTATATATACCATTACATAGGATTTTCATGAATGAAAAAATGAGAGAAGAACCATGAAAAGCCATTTGACACAATTCGTGATGCTTATTGTAAATAAAGCATGTAATAACCCAATTACTAGGATTTCTTTTACATAGTATAGTTATAATATTCTTTGATAGAATTCATGATAAAAGCATTTGAATTGTCATCTTCTTTTGTACTAGTTGCAATCTTTATTCCACCAAATATCGTATTAAAAAAAAATGAAGGGCCATGGTATCATAGACATACATATTTATTCTAATATATATCTAAATAATATAAATAAATAGAAGTAAATAAAAATACATAAATGTGATAATATCTTATAGAAAATCTTCTTAGATGCTTCATAAATGTAGATTTAAATTTACATGTGTTGGTAGTTGATTAATAGGTTAGAAATTTGGCCAATAAATTAGCCACATGTTGCATGTATTGGTAGCTTATAGTACTAGCTAATTATATGGTGCATATATAAAAAACTTGTCTTGCAAGTTAAGACATATGTCTTGCAAATTAGACCCTTGTTGGAGGTCCTATAGAATATTATCATATAGCTACTAATTAAATAGTATATATAGAGGCAAGAATGAAGCCTTATTCACTCTTGTCAATTCCTTTCTCACTTCTAGTCTAGTTTTAAAGGTCTCTTATTTTCTTGTCTTTTTGTAATAGCCATTATAGTTTTTTTTTTTTTTTTTTTTTTGAAAAAAATCTCACTTCTTTATTTGCCTTCATCAAGTTCTTATCCTTGACAGATTGACAAGAGTTGTAAGTAACCAAGTTAAATCACTAGTTGTTTTAGAACCAAAGAAGGAATTTAGAGTGCCAATAATGAAATTTTTAGAAAAAAATTAATCTAAAGAAGTTAGAAGAAAGCAAAATAATATTAGTACAAAAATTACAATTTAGTATAGAAAATAAATTTAAAATCTACAATACAAAAGTCATTTTGGAGGTATCAATGAAAAATCATGTCTAACATCTAAAGAGCATCTAAGATAAATCTAAAACTTGTATATGAGACTATCAAGTATTATCTTGTAGGTATTGAAGCTTGGCTGCTAGCCATTTTTTTGATAAAAAAACTATGGCCAATAAAAATTCGAGTCTAGATCATAATTTTTTTTTTTGTCTTGAGACAACTTAAAGCTCTCAAGGTGGCGGCAATTGATTGAAGTAGAGTGACAATATCTAATTCATTTTTTTCCTTGTACAATTATAGTATTAAATCATTTGAGTTCAGTAGCTATTTTTTAATTGAGCCTTTCTTTCATTTTTTTTTGCTTTAGTAGAGTAGAAAGTTCCATAAATTGTGGTGTAAATTATTTTATTTTGTGTCATTTTTCTTATTTTTGTTCATTTATTCTTACAATCAAATTAGAGAGTTGTTACTTTTTTTAATTATGATAACAATGACATTAGTTCATACAACAGTAAGGTAACAAGAATCATTGGTCTTTTGCAAGGTTTGCACTGTTAAGCATGGATTTATAGTACAATATAGAAGATAATTGATTTCCTCGGCTACTAAATTTCTTCTCATGCCTCAAGCTTTTGAACTTCTCAAGATGCCAAATATCCTCATTGAACCATGTTGTATTGCTAATATTATTAGAAAAAGCATTAAAGTTGCATCTTATGTAGTATTATTAATTTTTCTTCATTTTGGCAACCCTTTTATGATGCAAAATTCTTGCATCTTTCTAGTTGCTAATATAGTGTTGTATTACTTGTGTTCTTGATTGAAAATGCTTAAGGCATTTAAGCATGGAAGATAAGTAAAAATGCAATAATAATTTTACTAAGTCTAATAGAGCTTTAAATAACCTTCAAGTAATCTCTAATAAATCTAATTAAACTTTAATCTATCAAAATAAATTTAAAAGAAGTCACAAAAGAAATACAAAGAAATCATGATTTAATTAAAAAAAATAACAAAAAATCTTTAAAAAATATAAAAATAAACTTTTAAAGGAATAATAATAATCTTAAAGAAATATTAGAAATAAAAAATCTAAAGAAACAAAAAAGAATTTTGAAATTGAATCATAACCAAATCCTAGGTCAAATCCTAATGAAATCTTAGATAAATTCTAATCAAATTTTAGTTAAGTTCTAAAATAAATCCTAGTATTAATAAAATCTTAAATCAAATCCTAAGCCTTAACCAAACTATAAACAAATCATAAATCAAATCCTAATCAAATCCTAGATCTTAAATAAACTCTTAGTAAATCCTTTAGCAAAATAGAACCTCAATAGTTAATGATTAAATGATTGATATCAATTCAAAATTTGCACACTTCTTTATATTTTAGTTAAAAACAAGGATAAGAAAGATGAAGTCGATTGCACTTATTAATTGAAAGAAATGTAAGATAATCCAATTAGATATTGGATAGCTTCCTACTCCAATCTAAATGCTGAATTTCTACTACCAATATCTCTTTTTTAAACTATTGAATTGATCTAAAATTTCATCCATATGTTGGATTTTGAGTCTAATATCTATATAAAAAAATTTACTTCAATCCAATTGACAAATTGCTGAAGATCTTAGAAATACACATTAACCTTCAAATTCCAATTTTTGAGACCTCAACCTACAAAAATCCTCATATTCTTTAATTTAATTGTTTTAGTGACATCAAAATTTTCATACATATTTATAACTAGCACATCAATACACTATCCAAATTTCACATGTATATACACTACAAAACTCAAGAAATCTTTAAAATTAAAAACATATTTTTATTTCTTAAATCCTAATTCTACAAAGAATATTATTAATTTTGAAAATCTTTCTAAATCTCAATATTAATTCAAATGAAAAGAAAATAATGCCTAAAAATCTTTCTTTAATTTTTTCTTCAAATTCCACTCTCTAATCTATAAAAGAATCCTAACTTCACCATAAGTGCATGGTTTTGTACCTTGGGTTTTGATTTTGACTCAGGTTGATAATTGGTCTTCTCCAGGTATTAATTCTTAGCTTCTTGAAATAAATTTTGCTTAAATCTACTCTTAATTTCTTTATATATATGTCTAGATAATTTAATTTTAACATCTACTTTGTTTTTTCTTATTTAAGGCCTTATAAAATAAATAAAAGTCCATTTTATAAAAAAAAATATATTAACACTTTTTAGTTTTACTATCTTTTTGACTATTATAAATATTTCTAAGATAATTTGATATAATATCTTAAAATAGGATCTTCTATAATATATTTTTTTCTTCTTTCTTTCATTCATTAGCCATGTTACATTATAACAATAGTCATTTTTAAAGTTATGTATTGATTTGGCTACAAATTAAATTAGATTCTTATTGGAATATGGTTTGGGATTTTAATTAGATTGCTCCAAATAATTAATTGATATAGAAATTAGCCTTCAATGATATGGAAATCTTCTTATTTTTGATGGAGTGAAGGCCCTCAATAAATTGATATTAGTTTTTATTGACTTTTTATTGTTGTAGAGACAGAGTTTGCCTTGAAAAAATACTAGGCTTCTAATTGCTATTAATTGCTCTACTATCTTGTATCTTTAGAACATATATAATACTCTATAATATAAATCTTTTATAAATTCACTTATTTCTCATATCAAAAAATCCCTTTCATTAAATATTTACAAAAAAAAAATACAAGACAACAAAAAAACTTCTTTAAAATGTCATTATATCTTTGTCTTGACAAGGTTGCTATTCTTTCAAAATCCTAAATCCTAAATCCTATTTTATTTTAAAATTTAAAATTTAAAATCCTTTTCCAAATCCTAAATCCTAAAATCTATTTTAAAATCCTAAATTCTAAACTCGAAACTTTACTCTGAAATACTAAATCTTAAATCCTAAATCTTATTTGTTTTTATTTTTATTTGACTTTGCATATTTCTTAAAAAAAATTAAATTAAAGATTCTAGAAAATTTATACTATTTCATTTTAAGCCATTTGATCATTAATTATCTTAAATAAAAATATAAATTCTATTAATTAATTATTCTAAAGTATATTTTTTCTTTATATAAACTTAGTTTTTTATTTCTAATAATTACAAAATTTCTTGCTAATATAATTCATCTATTTTTATATATATATATATATAGATGATATTCTAAATTTATTTTTATTAATATTTAATTTAATCTAATAATTAATTAATTAATTAATTAATTAATTTATAATTATTTTTCAAATATTTTAGTCAATAAGAAAATATAAACTAAAAACTAATATATTTTATAGTTCTTATCTAATTTTTATAAATTGTGTACAAATACGACACAAAATCCACTCCGTCTAATCCTGCATATCCTCCAATATGTGCCATTAATCTTCTTCATTTTTTTCAGATTTTTGCAATATTTTCTTAAATTCTTCATCTTCTTAATCTTTTTCTTTTTTTTCTTATAAACAGCCAATATTATCTTCTTTATTGTGCCTTATATTTCTTTGCTTAAAAACCTTGACTCTATTGCCTACCATTGGATTTTTGATAATTGTTCCATCTAACTCATGTAAAGAATATGTACCATTATTATAGACTATAGTTACTATATAAGGCCCAAATCAATTCTTTGTAATAATTTTATTATACTATGTTGATGGATCAAGCTACTATCATAAATTAAAAATCTAATCTCCAACTATTATGGATTTAAATCTTAATTGATGTGTCTTATCAAATCTTTCTTTGTTTTTGAATCAAGTTGCTTTTAATCTCTTTTTTGTTACTTCCAAATTTTTTATTAGCCTTCCTAATTATTAAATTTGAAGTTCCAATAGGCTTTCTCTATCAATTCTATCTTTCCAAGATAAAAAAAATCCATATAGAATAAGATTTCTCAGTTGAAATCATTGGTTTTTGTCCTAATATGAATTCAGTAGACATATAATCAATCACCATACTATAAGTAGTCCTATCAATCCACAATGCAAATAAAAGTAATTTTGGCTATTGTATTGACTTATCTTTATAAGCTTTCCTTAATGCATTAATGATAGGAAGATGACTTCTTTTAATTTTATCATTTCCTTTCAAATTATAAGAAATAGTAAATTTTAATTGAACTTCATATCTTTTGAAGAATTCCCTTGCCTCTATTGCATCTAATTTTTTTCTATCTGCTCTCATTCTTCTAATACTCTTGCATTAGATAAAGTTATCTTTGAATATAAATTGACATACTCCTTCTATAAACTTGGTCTTTAAAGACCTTCCTTCAAAAAAAATTGATAGTTCTTTCTTTGCTAAAATCAAATATTTCATGTCCAAAAGTCCAAATGGCATAGCTACTAAATCAATCACCTATTGAAAATTTATAGAAGGTGGATAGGTAGGTCAAAGTCTATTCCTGTACTTAAGCTTGGATTATATTTGATAATCTATATAAGAGCCTACAAAATATTTTATATCTTTGAATAGTGCTTTCTACCAATACCTCTCTTTGATTTTGATAAAAGTGGCCCAAACTTCACTATGTCCAATTCAAAGTGTATTATGAAATTCTTCTAAAACCTTATTTTTAGTTATTAGTTCTCTTACTATCTACAATGGAAACTTATCATCCTTCTTTGGCCTCTTCCGTAAAAATCTATCTTTGAGAAAATAGTCATAAGATTGATGTTGAATATCTTTAAAAAATTTATTCATTCAACCTTATTGCCTCTTTATTATGCTCAAATAAATTCTAATATCTTTAAGCCTCTCTTCATATGAATCTTCTTAGAAGATTTCAATCCTATCTTTGCAACTTACTTCTTTGATGGCAAATGAATATCTATAAGCCTTTTTATCTCCATATTTTTCATCTTCATAAGCTATCATCTTTTCTTCACAAACATATCAAGCTTTAGATAACATATCTACTATTAATTAATCTTTTCCAATAATATGCTTCAAAATAAATTTTAATATTTAGATGTAAGTTATCTATTTCTACATAATAATATTTAGAATATAACAATTACTTAGCATATTAAATAAAGATAGATAATCTATTTCTAAAACCACATTGATTCCAATCAAATAATTCACCTGAGCCTTTAAAGCCATAAATGTTCTTCAAAGTTCATGCTTAGCTTGTGGATATGCCTTTTGTCTATCTATAAAGTTTTTGACTCCAAACCTTATTATAAATCTCTTTATTTTTTTTATTATTTTGTCCAATAGTCTATCCAATTGATATTGGATTAGTATCTACTATCACTACTATTGGCCTTCTACATTCATAATCCACTTATCTAAAGATGGATGGTGAAGTTAAAATCTTCTTCAAATTTTCCATACCTTCTTTATGTTCTTCCTTCCAAATAATTTTTTTAGCTTTTTTCAATAGCTTATATAGTAAATTTGAAATATTGGCAAAATAAAGCATTCAAATATGATAAAAACATACATGCATCCAAAAATCTTCTAACTTCAGTGATACTATTACATGCTTTCATTTTGAATATAGCACTAATCTTATTTAGGTTTAATTTCTTGCCATATTTTCCATACATATGTTCTACAATTAGAATTTCTTTAATTTTTTTTTAAAGATAATGTCAAATTTACTAAATAAAACTTCTCCAATATTTGAGCCACATCTTCAATATGTTTTTTAATAAGTATTCTACAACCATTTGTATCAATAATTTATTATTATTTTTTTATTATTATTTTTTTCATACTTGAAACCTTTCATTGATATATCATCCAAAAGTGGAATAATCTTCTTTGGCACAAATTCTTTTAATATATGATTCTTTGTATTTTATATATGAGCTACTAAATTGGTTGCACTTTGAAGTAAAGTATACATCTCTATCAAATCCAAAGAAGTCTTCATGGTTGTAAGATCTCTACTTTCTTTTGTCAATTGGAATTGATCATATCTTGAATATAAGTCTTTAATAGAATAAATAGCATGACTCGCAAATTCTTTTGCTACTTCATTTACAACCAATCTAAATCCCATATTTTTAAGAAATCAAGAGCATTGATATTCATTTAAGATATCCAACTAGTAAATCAAATCCATATATTAAAAGTTTTTATTTTATTTTATTTTATTTTATTCTTCTTCTTTCTATTTAATTCAAATCTTTATTTATTTTTAAAATTTTAAATCCACTATCATTAAAACTTAAGATCTATTATAAAAAATATTTATATTGAGATTGTTATAATTTTTATTTGCACCTTTATATTCTTTTTTTATAAAGGTGGTCTCTAGAAATCCATAAATCTATCTTTGGATTCTAAAAGCATTTCCCTTAATTGATCTTGATGTCACTTATGAATACTTTTAATCATAAGAAATTGCATTGTTTTTTTTCATCACAACTATGGATTCTAACATAATAGAAACTTTCATCCAAAACTCTAATTTCTATTCTTGCAACAATAATATAAGATTGACTAAGAATTATCAAATATGTAGCTAAATTTTACTTCAAATATTTTTATTCCATCTGTACATCTCCAATCCTTGTCTTTACTACTAAGCAAGCTCCATAAAGATTTCTTTCTTGTTTATTTTCTATTCTAATTATCCATCCATGATTCATTAGGATCCTTTGTTGTTTCTTTAAAGTTTTTATTTCTAATATTTCTTTAAAATTATTATTATTCCTTTAAAATTTTATTTTTATATTTTTAAAAATATTTTCTTGTTATTTTTTAAAAATTTAATCATGATTTCTTTGTGTTTCTTTTGTGACTGCTTTTAAATTTATTTAAATAGATTAAAATTTAATTGGATCTATTAGAGATTACTTGAAGTTTATTTAAAGCTCTATTAGACTTGGTAGAATTATTGTTGCATTTTTACTTATCTTCCATAGCTAGGTGCTTGGTGCATTCTCAAGCAAGAACATATGTAATACGATACCGTAGTAACAACTAAAAAGAAGCAAGAATTTTGCATCATAAAAGGATTGCCAAAATAAAAAAAATTAATAATACTACATAAGAGGCAACTTTAGGGTTTTCTCCAACAATATTAGCAATAGAATACAATGCATCAATTATCTATTAATTGGCCACATATTCTTTTTATATATCTTCTTTGATATGATATTAATTTTTGATCTATGATCAACCAACTGTCACGGACATACTCATGTAAGCTAGTAATTACATATACAAATAGGTAGAAGTAAGTAAAAGTAGATAAAAGTAAGTTAATTCTATAGTATTTAATATGGAAGCTTCTTAGAAGCTTCATAGATGCTGCTTTGACTTCATAGGTGTCTTTAATTGACTTTTTGGATTAGAAACGTGGTCAACAAGTTGGCCATGTGCCACACATGTTATTAGCTTGAAGATCAAGCTAACTATGTGGCCCACACGTAGAAAAACTTGCCTTGTAAGTCAAGGCATGTGTCCTACAAAGTCAACACATATTGGAGGTCCTATAGAACGTTGCCACGTAGCCCCTAGTTAGATAGTATATATAGAGACAAGAGTGAAGGCTTCTTCACTCTTGTCAACTCCTTTCTTGCTTCTAGTCTAGTTTCAAGGGTCTCTAGTTTTCTTGTCTTTTCACAATAGCCATTCTAGTTTCTCTTTCAATATACATACTTATTTATTTATATTTTGTTACCTTTCTTTGAGTGAAGGCTCACTTGTTTGGATTATTTTTTCATCGAGTTCTTCTCCTTCACACCAACGCTAATACTTAATCATTTAAATCACTAAGCTTCACTTGTGTCTTTGTAGTTGCTTTAGTCCAATAAGAAATTGAATAGCTCATTCTATCTTCTTTATGATCATCACACTTCATTTAATTTGTAAATAGAGCTTCTTTTGCTTGATGTACTCTCATAAGCATATTATTATTGATCAAATTTGTATCTTTTAAGTTTGCTTCTTTTCTTACTCTTGATACTACAAATTGAATAATTATATATCCTATCTCTTCTTCTTCATCTTAAGTCATTCAAGTATCTAACGCCTCAATTATAATAGCCTAAATTGTTATTTTTCTCTTTCTTTTTATTACATCAATAACCAATTCATGAAAATCTTTCTTTACTATACCAAAAGCTTTCTTTAAGATAAATTCAATTTTTGCATCCAAAATTTTTTTCTTCCTAAATATTCTTCATATCAATAGATATTTCAATATCAGATTGGAGTTTATAATTGAGATTTTTATCTTTGGCCTTTTTTATGCATCTTTTTTATTTATTTATTTTTTTTCCAATGTTCTTTTTTTATTGGGAAGTTTGGTAGAGTTTTCTTGTTGAGTAATTCTACTTTTTTTTTCTTCAACCACAATATCATACACACTAACAATTTATTGAACTTCATCTTAAAAAGCTCTAATGCTCATAGCATCAACCAAATCTTTCCACTTAGTCATTCTCCTAATAACCTTAGTTCTTCTCTTTATAGTATTAATTATTGATAAATCTACAACCTCCACTTTTCTTTATCCTACTTTAATGGCATAAGATTCTACTTCTTTTTTAGATATAATACTATTCTTATTGATTTTTTCCTCCACTAATTTCTTTATACCTCATTTCTTGAAGTTAGTCCTAAAAAGTTCATTAGAGCTTGAAAGTCTTATCTTTCCTTCCTTGAAATGAATAATACCTTCTTTAATTACTTCTTTATAGTTATCACATTCACCATACTTATAGATTGGACAATCACACTATATACATCTTTTAATATATTTCCTATGTCCTTTCGAAACATTTGATGCACTAGGTTTTTGAGATCTTTTTAATTTATCATTTCCATTTCAAAGTCTCTCATACTTTTGGTTAATTCTTCCAATGCTTTATCATGAATAATCTTGCTCATCTTTTGAGTTGATGAGGAAGTTTGAACAATAGGCACTAGATCTAATTATGCTAGATAACTCCAAGTCTTAAGCTTTTGTTGCTTAGCTAAAAGTCCAAGTGTCTCTTTCATCTTTCTCTAATTGTTAATAAAGCCATTCTTACATGCTTTGTGTACTAAATAAAAGAGTAATTTGTTCTCCAAATTATCATTTGTTGCTTGCAAAAACAACTCAATTTTCCTTGTATTAAGTAATTACCTTTTATATCCTAGTAATTGCCCAAATTTCTTCTCAAAATCTTTAATTAATTTGCTTGGATCCATTTGACATCCATATCTTTATTCAATCTATTCTAAAAATTATCTCTTCATTATTCTTTTTGAATCTTCTTCAAAAAATTCATATTTGAGATATTCTATTAATTTGATTCAAGAAATAGAGTCTTCATGCAATTCTTTCTCTAATCTCAAGAACAACAAGATCAAAAACAAAGATTATCTTTATCTCTAAAACTTAAAAATTAAATTTCACTTTAAACCACCTAATAAATAATTTTTTTAAATAAAAATAAAAATTTTAATTATTAATTATCCTAAATCATATTTCTTTTATAAACTTTGCTTTTTTATTTCTAACAACTACAATATTTTTTGCTAATAGAATTTATATATATATATATATATATATATATATATTAAATATATTTTTATTAATATTTATTTTAATCTAATACTTAATTAATTAATTAATTTTAATTTCTAATTATTTTCTAAATATTTGATTTAATAAAAAAATACAAACTAAAAATTAATATATTTTATAATTTTTATCTAGTTTTTGTATATTTTGTACAAATACAATACAACATTATTGGATTAGTTCATCTTTACTCATCTCTATTGGACTTGGAAGCTTGGAACATATTAAGGTTGATTCAAGTGGTTGTAGTCACATCAAGTTGGATTGTAGTTGAAAGTTGGTTGTTTCATATTTTGTCAAATAAAAGCTACACTCGGTGCCTTATGGCAATTATTTTCTTGTACTTGTGACTATAAAATATTATTGCTACCAAAAGATATTTTGTAATTTAATTCTTCTTGATTCTTCTTCAATATGCCGGTAGACTCCTTAATTGTCATCGATTTTACATTGTGTTCTTTTCATGGTTCAGTACTAGAAAACGATTTTTTGACAAGACATTATAATTAACATCAAATTAAGGTGAAAGAGACTAAGATTCTTTTTGCTATTGTGAAGTGGTCTCATTGAACATTGATGTCCTCTGGATTTTTATGGATCATTACTATTCAGGAAGTTATGACTCTTCTCAATCAACAACACACAACTTCTTTGCTATTTCAATCTAGTTGTCATTGTTGTCTTTATACATCCTTACTATACTAGTGGTTGCTCTTATGCTTTCTTTGATTCAATTTTTTTTTTTTTTTTTTTTTTTTTTTTTTTGTTGTCTAATTTCTTTGAAGCTGTCAATTACTAGTATTTAATTATTTACTTTGATCAAGCTCTAATTCTATTACTATAGCCTCAATATACTTGTTGCTATAGTGAAGTTGTGGCTATCGATCTAAAGCCCAAAAAATCTTATAATAATAAGTATTAATAATAGGTAGTTGATTAGTTGCTAAATTAGATTATCAAATTTTTATAGAGTGTTGTAATCTTTAATAGATAAGTAGCAAATTTAAAAAATAGAAGAATTTGAAATTGTGATCAGCTGAAGACATATTGAAGTTTAGCTCCAAACTTGAAATAGTGTTTAGATCTACCATTTTCAAAGGTCTCAATATCTTAGATATAAGGAAGTCAAGGTGTACATATAAAATTCACTTCTTAATCCAAATTATAAGATGGCTTTAATTAAAAGTTGCTTGTAATTGGTAGTATGAAGTAAAAGTAGCAAGAAATAAGACAAAAGGAGAAAAATACAAAAAAAATAAGTGAAACAAGAGCAATCAAGCAATTGTACACTACAAAACTAGTCACAATCTGTTCATTGAGTTTTTACATAGTAAAAAGTAAAAAATATATTTTTAAAAAGAATTTCTTTTATCTTTTTAATGGTGTAAGAAACATATAAATTTGAATTATTATGAGTAAATTATGAAGATTTGAAAAATAGTAAGTAAATAAATAAAAAGTTAAGTAAATAATTATACCTCAAGGATAACTTGCTTAAGAGATCAAGAGTTCGAACCTCACCAAGGCTCACAAGTAGTGCATATGAGTTCTTAAGAGAAGCCATGAGACCTTAGTCTTATCTTCCTAACTACCTTCAAGGTGCTACAACCCATATGGAATTTGTGCACCTCCCTTCTTATAAGGACTATACTAGTTGCTAGTCCTCCTATTTTCTACTAGTAAAATCTATAATTTTTCATTTTTGACTTCACCATGGTGTTTAAAAACACCTAATCAGCCTAGGAATTTAATGTGGTCTTCAAATCTTACTCCGTTTCTTCATAATGGCTCCCGAAGTGGTAAAACTCATTTTATCAAAGTCTTGGAAATTACTCTAAAATTTCCTAAAATATTCTAAATAAATTCTTAATAAATTCTAAAAATTATTATAATAGTTTTATAATACTAATATCAATTGAAGGCTAAAATTTCCTATCTTGATGATTTTTATAGTAATAAAATCAATTTAAATCTACTATAAATTCTAATTTTTATATATATAACTAAAAAGATATGAGGTTCTTTTAACTACTAACTAACATTTATAGTTTTTCTTATCAATAATATGTATAGATAGAAGGCCAATATAAATATTGACTTTAGTAAACATCCTTAAATACTCAATAATAAGTAAAAAAAATACTAAACCAACTAAGATAATTGCCTCCAAGACTTACTTAGTCTCCAATTCTACAACTAATATTCTAATTTTCTATCCAAAGATTTTTATACTATTCACCATATATTGTGGTTCTAAGCATTCTAAATATATTTTTTTATCCTAAAACAACTCGTGACTCAATTTGATGACTTACACATGGCCATATCAAAATTTAAACAAAATTTTTAAGCTGATGTCATTGAAATTTTTATTTAAATAAAACTTAACATTCAAATAAAATCACTTAGTGAATTAGGTCAAAGTGAATGAAATTAGAATATGATTGGATGAATTATTTTAGATGAAATCAATGATGAATTTTTAGCTTGGATTATTTTATTATTAGAAAATTTAAAAAATTAAATTAAAATTATATTATATTATAATAAAAATAAAAATAAAATAAATCAATTTTTTTCTAAATATATGATTTTTGAATTATTTGTATTATTTTTATTATTATTGTGAGGTATAAGTGGCTAATGAATTTAATTTTAAAAACTTAAGTTTAAATTAAAAGAGTATTTTTATATAATCAAACTTTAAGTTAATTATGGATGTGAATTAGTCTTAATCATCTATTAGAAGGATTTATTTATCTCACAATTAGAGAATTTAAGATTTATTAGATATTAATTAAATAATAATTATAAAATAATAGAATTAATAGGTAATAAAATTTTTATAAATTAAGATAGACTTCCAATTAGTGAGAATTTATTTTAGCTCATAAGACTATACTTAAAATATTAGAGCTTTATTTTTTTTAGTTAAGAGTATTATATATATATATATATATATATATATATATATATATATATATATATATATATATATATATATATATATATATATATAAGTATATTAGAAGTTATAAATTATCTTCTTCTAAATTGATATTATTTTTAGCATTTTTTTTATTCTCAAGTCTTCTTTTTTTCTTGTCTTCAATAATATTAATTTTTTTTTTTTTTTTTTGTATTATAGTATTTTCATAGCACAATATATTGAAATGAAAACTGCAATGGCACAAATGTAAGAGCAATTGAAGGAGTTAATACTTGCAATGCATCAATCCAATTTATTACAATACGAAACAACAAGATTGGCATGAAGTGAAGATATAGAGATGATTGGAGTTGCTTCAATAATTGCACTAAATCATGTTACTTTTTTTATAATGGAAAAGTATTCAATCATTAAAAAGCGAAGAATTATCTTGTCCAAAAAGTTTGGTTGCATTAGATCAAAGTTTTGAGGATTCATCAATCAAGTAAAATTTGGGATTAAACTTCAATCTCAAAGCTATCCAATTCCATAATCACAAATCAAGTTTATTTAAATACTATTTTAAAGTTTTATATTATCATAGTTTTTATCTTTTTTTAAATAATAAGATCTAATATAAGATAATTTAGTAGTTTTTTTAGCTCAGTTTGATCCATGTATAAAAAACATGATGCAATTGGTCTTACAACCAATAAAATCTATATTTTGCAACAAGATAATTGATTAATAATATTATATGCTTCATAGTTTTCATAACTCACAACTGATATCAAATGAGATAATGCTATACTTATTAATTAGTTTTTTTATGGTGTCATGTTATGATTTAGCTACCATGTGAAAATAATGTACATATATATTTAATATACAATTTATTATAAAAATATAGTGAAAGCAACCTCTATCAAATATTAATGACTTTTCAAATCTTCTTTTATTTCTTTTATTTGGTATTTAAGGCACATACTATGAAAAAATTATTAGAAAAAAGATTAAAGAATGTTTTTTGTATAAAAAAGAGTAGTTAGGCCAACCATAAGGATGAATGGAAATAGATGATAAAAATCTCCATTCCTATTGGCCAAAATTCATGCCCAATGGGCTTCAAAGAGGCTGTTTGAAGCCTTATTAGGAATTAGGATTACTTTTTTGAGGCCATTTGAACTTAAGAGACTAAGATCAAAAAAATTAGATTTTTGGCTATGGTTTTGTTACAAATTTTGAATAGTTTGGAGTTTTTATGAAAGAGATATAGGTACTTAAAATTAAGGTGTTGATTTTGTACCTATTATCACTCTATTGAATGTAACACACGCATATAAAAAGCAATGAAGAATCAACAATTGGGATTGGAGAGAATACTTTTTATAGCTATATTTTTTATATATAGGTTGGTGAATTCTAAGTTGAAATTAAGGAGATATAAGAAGTTGAAGTCAACACTTGCAATCTAAAGGCAATAAGTTACTCGATTTATTAGTGGTTGTATTTTGAGCTATATCTTGAGCAATTTGATAAGATTTTGGCTCAAAATTTTTAAAAATGTGTATTATCATGTTACTAAACTTTATAAATAAATTTTTTAGTATTTAAATTTTGGATTTTTGAGATATAAAGAAAATAGTATTTGGGTGCTTATAAATTAGGATTTGGAGTACCTACTAGGATTTTCTTAGATGCCAATCAATCTGTCATAGATTTATAGTTTATTTTTTTATAATAAAGCATAAAAATAAATTCTATATTATCTAAAAATTTGAAGTAACTTGAACAATTGGATCAAGAGATATGATATTCTAAAATTTAGAGAAAAAAAATCCTTTGTAAAAAAAAATACTTTGAAAGAATTTTTTCTATAATTTAGAAATTTTATGCAAAATAAAAGGATTTTTTGGAGTCAAGATTTTATATACATGTTAAAGATGGAGATATAGAGCTATAGAAAAATTATGGAACAAAGATGGATTTTTGTAAAGAAATTATGGATTTTCTTTGAATTTATGAGAAATCTAACTTATTAGCAAATAGTTAGTTATGATTTGGTATAGCTAAGGATGATAGGGCATTTCTAAAAGCTTTAAAAAGCCTTTTATTTAAATCTTTTTAAATATAAAATATTTTTATTATTAGAATATTCTTTTATATTACTATATTTATTTATATTCTATAATAGAAATAAATCATGTCATACAACAACAGATTATAATATGAGGTAAAGAAATTGATGCTCAACTTATCTAATCCTTAAACATTCAGTCAAGCAATTGACTTTATAGTGAAGTATGAAAATTAGCTTTTTGAATTTTAATCTGAAAGTTGCACAAATAGACCTCAATATTTTTGTAATTCAATAACAATATCAATGTCTTTTTAACACCTACATTTGAAAGTGGAAGTTATACAAATTAATGTGATACATTTTAAATCTCTCATTGAGCAAGAAAAAACTTGTCGTCAACAAGAAAGATTATTCTTATATTGTAGAGAACTTAAACATACTACTCAACATTATTCAAAGAAGTGACGCAACTACAAAATGAAGAGTATGGTTGTCAAAGAAAACAATATATCAAAAAATAAGTTTATCCAACTACAATAGAAATCATGAACTTATAACCTTGTACCATACTTGGTGACGGTCATATTCTCTTCTCAAAATCTTCTCCTTATTTTATAATAGATATTAGTTTAGAACCTAAACATCACAAAGCATTTGTTTTATTAGATTTAGAAGCTTCATCATGTTTCTTAAATAAAGAATTTGTTAAGAGACATAGCACATCCTTAGTGAAAAAACTAAACATGTTTATATAGAAATCAGAAGTCTAGTACAATCAAATTCATATTTATAGGTTTAAGAGCTTTCTTACATATTGCAAAAGAAAGATTACCTTGTGTCATATATGCTACACTTATTTCTAATAGTTGTATAATACTTCAATAAGATTTAATGTTGATTTTATCTCAACATTTGTATAAAGGGTTGTTTTAGAGATGGAACAATATATGCGAGATATTTTTTGAAATATTATAAAAAAATTATAAATATATACCTCAGAAATTTAAATGGATTAATTGCTAAATATTAATCCTAATGATTAAACATATTCATTTAATTTTGATGCAGACTATGAAGGTTGTATGAGCAATGAGTGACTATTTGCTAGTTGGTATCCATAGTGATTAAATATTTAGACGCCAATATTTTGTTTAACTTTCAATGAAATTGCTAAATGAATGGCAAAGTCTTCATTGCAATATTTTTGTTTGTGTTATTGAAAGCATGACATAGTCTACCTTGTTTTGGTATATATTGAATAAAGCAATAAGATTGTGTTCAAAAGGGTGATGGAATTTTTTGAGGTAGTTGTGAATTGATTCAAGGACTGTGTTTATTTGCAAGCAATTCTCATCATTGCCCACATCATCCAATCATGTATGTGCACAAATGTAGTCTAAATGTGTTGACATGCTGCTATGTAGACAACGTCGTTATTGGAGCCCCATGGAAAGTGGCCAAAGATATAATATATTCTTCTGGCTTTTGGTTTTGTACTAAAGATGATCTTCAATGTATTGTATTCTTAAAGCTTTTGGATTGTAGCTTCTATTATTAGTAGTACTCTTATTAGTATTATTCTTTTGTAATTATGATACTGTTGTTCATGTGTAAATGTAGATAACAACCTTAGACATTTCATTGGTGGTTCAAGAAACATGTGCTGAGGTGAACAAGTTGAAGAATGTATGCCCAAGCTTTTAAGTCCAAATATTGCATGACATCTTTAGTAAACTGTTAGAGCCAAGCAACTTTTTGTGGGTCATGGCCTTACTCTTCCTTTTTAGTGGTTTTCTGCAAGTTCATGTGCCCACCAGGTATCTATGTCCTAATCACATGGATGCATTGTGATAGAAAATGTTGATGATTGTTTCCTGTTGGTGGCAGGGAGAGAATGATCCTTAAGCAGCCCCCAAGACAGAGGGAATCCTCACTGTAATAAAGAGTCCTCTAGATATGACAATGTCTACTATTATCAGTTGCATAGTTGCCAACTTCAAAGCTTACCATGTACAAAATGGTTTTACATTCTAACCTGCAGTAAGTGATATAGCAGAGAAAATGGTTGCTACACCCAATTTTTGTGACACCCTCATTTCATGTTTCCCCAAACCTGTCACATTACCTATCATCAATAATATATGCAGGAGGATTATTTTGATCATTCTTCCTGAATAAACAAAGTGGCTATTAAGCATGGATTATTAAAATACTTGTGCTTATGGGTACTGTGTTCAGAAGGGAAACCTGAAGGAGGAGGAGAGTGAGAAGCAATACTACTAGTCAATGACATATGTGATCTGTGATTAGTTTAGGTTCACACCTCCTTTTGCTATCTCCTGGTGTGGCATGGCTTTGTGGCAAAAATTGAAGCATGTGGGAGTGGATGTGAGAGTTAGAGGGTCAGTTGTCTCAGATGTGAGGAACTTGTTAGAAAACAAATTATTTGATTATTGATCATCCAGTTTTTGGTGCCCATAATTTGATGGGTGGATTAAACAAGTACTGCTAGGTCCATGACACTTGTGTGATTCTAGATTGTCTGACATTTTGGAGGTAACCATGTATATCTCATACAGCATCAAGGTCTTGAAAAAACCCTAATCCATCTGATTGGGTTGAGGATGCAGGAAAAAGCATGGTCAAATCTATATGAAAAACTGGAGATAGAAAAACTGTGTGAACCATCTGTCCACAATCAAGTTGTGGTATACCAATTGTTTGCCTGCTCATCACCGCATTAGCAACATTATCACACTCATTTATACCAATAGACATGTTAATAATCACAACAGAACTTTAGAAGTATCAGATTAAAAGAAATAATCAATTTCGACGTAGTCTTGAGCGCCTGTAGCTCAGTGGATAGAGCGTCTGTTTCCTAAGCAGAAAGTCGTAGGTCCGACCCCTACCTGGCGCGTGAAACCTCTGTTCAAAAAAAAGATTACTCGGTTTTAGATGCAATTTCGACTTTGATTTTCGACTGTTTCTCTTCTTGCATGCTCTTTGAAGTAAATCCTTCAAAATACTCTCTTAAGATGTAAAGGATCTAAACTGAATCTCGCTGAGTTTGCCAACCAAGTTAGTAACGAATTTTTAAAAAACGGGATTAGGGCCGTTACTACTTAGTTGAGCTCCGCTGGACACCGGGTCAAGGACTCAAATTTCAGTCCAGAAAGCACATCATTGGTGGGGATGTCTGTGCGACATAAACAGCTCCGTCTTGAAGCCCATTAGAAGCTCTGAAAAGCTCTTCTTCAGTGCCAAACGCTTAAAATGAAATATAAATGCAGTGCCTGAAGATGGTCAGCTATGATGACCTGTACTTGGCTTCATCTCAGTATACTGCACATCTCCAACTTATTGTGGCTTCTCAGTGTCAAACAAATCCGTGCCAGATTTTCATTCTGTTGGTCCTGGGAGACAGCCCATTCCAGTAAACGGTATGATTGGCACGTTTAAAACTCCAAATTTAAATTGCCACTTTCGATTTGATCTTAAATTAACTGTATCATACCACTTTGAAGTTTCTAAAATATATATAAATGGATTGGATAAATGTCACAAGCATATTCAACGCCTTGTGGGTTTCTGCACACGTATTAAAAAGTCGGTTCTGCTCAATTGCAACAATGGAGTTGATAAGAAATTGAAACTAACAGTAACGAACTTGACACCTCAGTCATGGTGTCAGCTAGGAAGAGATAGTAATAAGAATATTAGTAACATTTATCTTCATACAGCTAAAATTTGTGACAAAGGATTCCAAATAAATGCAACTTGCTTGCCAGAGCAGAGCAAGTCCTGTAGGAAATTGAAGGAAGTTCAAATGCGGCGGAAGGTTGGGCCAAAGCCTTAAGCACTAAAATGAAAGTGAAATCTCAAGGCTCTGGAAACAGATAGGCAAAAAAGATACCTGCGAAAGAATACCCAGCCACCTGTTGCCTCCAACAAATGATTGGCAGTGAAAATGACTTGTCAAAAACAATAGCAAATTGCCTCATGCTCCTCCAAGCCCCTCCAAGCGTCACAACCTTAGATTAGCCTCAGTTAAACACCTAACTTATATCAATCTACAAACAATGCTTCTCACAAACTCAATGCCAGAGACTAATTGTTAGTGTCCACATCCTGTGAGGATGGAGGTCGGGGAGGCTTCTTAACCTTCTTGCTTCGGCCCTTCTTTTCGCGTAAGCGGCGTTTCTTCTCTTCCATGTCAATCCATCGATAGTTGGGAGGAATCATGAATGGATCAGCCTCTTCCTCAAGCTGCTCCTCCAAGCTGCTCACTGTAGCACTCTTGCCTGAACCTGGAGCGCCTCTCATCCAGTACAACCAGGAGCCCTGAGACGGGGCTGGCGCTGCGTCTGCCTCTGACTTGGCATCACTGAAGTGCCTGGGGCTGGATAAAGGGGTTGAAAATTCTTCCGCCGGTTTCAGTTCCTCGAATTTGGTGAAGGTGATAACCACTCTGATTGTCGGCACCACGGGAATAGCCACCTGTAGAAGCATGCAGATCAGCTAGAGAATGTCCTTCAAACTATATATGTCCATAAATGGATGGGATTTGTAATCAGCTTTCAGGCATTAGAATTTGTCAGGACAAGAAACAAAATACTGGCATTGAAAAGAATAATTGATCTTAGACATAAACCAAATGCATTGACAAACCTTAACAGGGAAGGTTCCTGGAGGCAACTTTGTAGTAAGCAATTCACGCAATCGCCGAACTGCCTTGACCTTGTTTGCTAGAATGTCCAGGAGCGGTAACAACTCCTCGGTCTTCAAAGGGTAGTCAGGTGTCAGCCACAAAATTGGTCTCAGCCCCTTTTTGTACTCACTCTCCGATGTAGCCTCAGGCTTGGGAGTACCACGACGGGACTTGCTCTTGATCAACTCCTTACTACTGGTACTATGTCTGCCACTTTTCAATTCTTTCCCCTTTCCTTTTGCTGACAGCAGGTCATCAACATTCGACGGTCGCCGATCTACAGACGGCCGATTTTGGTTCTCATAGGCAGCTAACTGACTATCTACAGACCTGCGCCCATCCACGGATTTCCTTTGCTTTAATAGCTTTAGTTGGGAGTCAGGTGTGGGTAAACCAGGACCTTGTTTAGATTTCCTTGGGGCCTCGGCACTTGAATGACCTGAATCAGAACCTTTGTCACTAAGCGAATCCAGCTTCTTAGAAGCTTTCACACTCTTCTTTCCCCAAGCATACCACCGACTCCTTTTTTCATCTTTGGAAGATCCAAGCAATTCACCATTCCCGTTCTCATGGGGTGATTGCCTAAGATGTGAGTCGGATTCGTCATCTGAATCTTCGTTCAGGTAAACAAAATTCCCATTCTGCAACTCATGGTCTAGCCTTTCTGCACCACCGGTGCGGTTCTCATCTAAATGCTCCGCCTTCAGAACATTTTCCAGCTGCTCTTTCTCTGCAGTTGTAAGTAAATTGCTATAATCTTCGTCTGCCTCTGTATCTACCCTGTCACTATCGAGTGCAAATAGCTCCTCATCCGTCATCGCACCAGGAACTCTTCTAGACCTAACGCTCACCTGTACATAGATTTTCCATTGTCCACGAATATGAATGAAACCGAACCAATTACAAGAAACAAGACGCATATAGCGCTAGGTCCTTGAGTAACGTCAATTCAATGTCAAAGTAAATATAGAGCACGATAGAAATCCTAGGATTCAGAAAGTAAAGCGACACAGAACTTTCTGGATGCAGATAGACACATTCTATCCCAAAATAAGGATATACGCAACCCTTGCCAAAGAGCTCGTTGAGTGGGTTTGACCAGAATGAAGACACAAAACAGATCATTCTGATGCGCTCGGATTTACCTGAACATGGTGCATGTCATGAACTTTTGCCTTCCATGCTCCCACCATTTCTGTCTTTTCTTGTCGCCTCCACGACGTTTGAGCGACCAGCTCTGCCTCGGTGACATCAATGCCTGCATTGATGTGTTCACATCAGATGATAAATAATTAATGAGCTGAAAGCCGGATCAAATAGTTCACAAAATAAAATCGTCATATGAAAGAACAAAATGACCAATCAGCTCGAGGCGAGGAAGTAAAAGTTTCTTGTTCACGTACTCGCTTCTTCACGCTGAATGACTCAGGCTAAATTTGACTCCAAAGCAACAAGACACCAGCGTGGAATAGATATTACCTGGCCTGTACATGTTAGTCCTTGACATGGCAGCGACTTCTTGTGCAATCTCATTCTCTGACGGTTGTACCCCAGCACCCTCCAATGCATTTGCAACTTCCTTATCCTTGTGAGTCAAAACACAAAGAGTACCAGGTGCAAGTTTCCCATCTTCGCTTCCATCACCCAAAAACACAAAGCTCTGATCGGATCTGTGGATTCGGAATCCATCGAAGCCTGCGAGAGTCATATCTGCCCTAAGATTAGAGCCCCGTTTCCATATCCGGTAAGTATCAGACGGTGCAATGCGACCTATGAATGGTATAACAGAGCTCTCGAAATGAAAAGAAATCTCCATGTAAAAGTCCCGCATCCGATGCATGGTAGCTGAAAGGCGCGGCAACCGACGGCACCACTTCGCCCACGCCATGGGTTGATAGTGCCGCGTGATGATGATGGCAATTCCCTCCTCCCTTGCGCACACAGCCTCCTGCAATGCACTCCAACCTTGCTCATTTTGCAAACTCCAGTCTGCGCCAGCACTCATCAACATCTCTACGGCATCTGCGTCTCCGAGCCTCACAGCTAAATGCAAGGGCGTCTCACGCCCAGGCACATCACGCCTATCTATAACCTTCGAAATCTCGTCCGCTCGCTCCTCCGCTGCGATAGACTCTGCTTCCGTTGTCACCTCTCCCGCCTTCACAGGGCGTGGCAGCTTGGACAGAATTCGCTGCAGAGTGATGTGGTCTCGCCGTGCGACAGCGGCATGCACAGGGCTCTTGTCATAAGCTGCCAGCTCCAAACCCGAAAGCTGTGCCATTTTCTCCTAATCCCTCACTCCTACACCTCGCAACAATATGAACTCCAGAAAATCCCTATCTTTGCAACGTAATATGTTGCCTTGACCACATCTGTTTCCGGTTACCCTTGCTTTCCAGATCCGCTGTCTCCAGTCAGTCCAGCCCTAGTGAGACCCTCCAGCTCCGTGCTTAACCCTAGTAACCAGACCTCCTAGTGGTCAGACACTCTTACAATCATAACCTCAGACTAATGAAAAATCACTGTCTCCTCTCCCCCAAAAATATCTCGTGCACCACATGCGTCTTGAAATCGACGATAACACCATTCTCTACACCCGCCAAACTCCTTGAAGACTTCACAGGCAAAGAGAAGACAAAAACCAATTTCGAGAATTTGAAATCTTTCTTGGATGGCTTGATCATACTAATACAAAAACTGAGTCGTCCGCACCTCGACTACCAGTCCGTTCTTCCTCGCCCGGGTTACATAAGAAGGTTTGAGTAACACAAGCGCTCGCATGATGACCGCCAGTTCTAGCTTGCACCTCTTCTTCCCCTTCCGCCTGTCTAAGGGTCCACTCCAGTGGTCAAACTGAGCTGTCGACGATTCCTTCCCCTTTCCCTTGCTCTCCCCCCGGTCTCGCCGAGAATACTTCGCGTCTCCACGGCATACATATGATACACACCCCTAAGTACCAGAAGGCCCGGAAAGTAGGTTACAGAAACATCTACACCCTCCGATAACCGTCAATAATCTTCTTTTTCCTCTTTTGCTCCCCTACACCACCAACTCAGGCGCAATCTGCACACGCCACCCACCCGGAGCAACCATCGCTTCTCCGCCCTGACATTGCATCCCAAACATCACTATCCACCTTCCGTATCAATGTCGCCGTGCCCCAACGCACAACCACCATAGGGCATTCCGTCACATCCACCCCCAAAGTCACACCACCCAGAACCAACCCCCAATAGACATGCCGACACCATATCCCAAGTCCATCTCTTCCCCCCCTAAGCCCCCAAATATTCAAAACATCGCAAGCCTCCTTACCCCTTCCCCTCTCAGAAGAAGAAGAAGAAAGAAAGAAAGAAAGAAAGAAAGAAAGAAAAAAACAAAACAAAACAAAAAAAAGGGGAACCCAGAAACACACACACACAACTTCAACACCCAGAGTCTCGTTCGGCTGGTTCTCTTCGACCTCTCAAATCCCGTCCACCGTCAAAGCTTCACAGGACGACACCGTCAGCGGCGCATTCAGTACCATGAAACGGATCCCAATGTCTTCTGCTTCTTCTTCTGCTTCTGTATGGTATGGCGCACTCTGTGTTGCGAGCCTGGCTCCGGAATATGGCTCCGATTGCGGCAAGATATGGAGGTGGGTATCGCTGTGGAACCCACCTGACGGAGAAGAAACGCCGGATATGGATCGGAAGCGAAGATCTCCGCGCCCAGTGCTTGCGAATGCGAATGGAGCTTCCCTTCCCTTCCTTTCCATTCCTTCCCTGCGATCTCAGCTCTGCTAGGTTTGCTCATCTTCGCCCTTTGCCCGCCCCCCGTGTTGCGACCCCACTGCTGTCTGTGCGGATCGCAAACTTACATACCTACCGCGCCGGTGCTACTTACCTACCTTCATCACTACCGACTACATCGTTTTTCCTACCCTCCTCGACGGTTTAGTGGGGAGTTTGATTATTACACGATGGCAAAACAATTAGGAATTTGTTTTTTTATTTTATTTTTTGGTATATGGTTTTTTAATTTTTTCACTGTTAGTGGATTAATAATAATGATGATGATTTCGGCCCAACTCATAGAACAACCTTAAAAATAAACCCCATGTCTATTCTATTAACATAAAAGGGTGAATCTGTTTACATTATTGCTTTTGATTGATTTTGGCTTTGGGCTTTTAGTGCCACAAAGGTTGGATTGCTTGCCATTAGTGTGAGGTGCAATGCAAGCTCCACTATTTCTTTAATGAGAAAAATAATATGATTTTATTACAATTGTGTCTTTTTTATTATGCATATTGATAAAATAATAATAATAATAATTTGGATTAATGATAGAAAGTTTAGCAAGGATTCTAGAAACTATTGAAAAGAAAATGGATATTTTGATGATGGAGAAAAAGACAATGAGAATGTGTAGGAAATCCATAAGAAACACAAAAGGATAGCAATTGAATTGGAGTTATGGTGCGGATCTTGGGGTAGAATAGGATTTTATCTCCTCACCAACATTGCTCCACCAATTTTTTTTTTCTTTTTGTTCTCCTTGGCTAGTTAATTACTTACATATTTAGATGGCCATTTCTTGACCAAGCCCCATTCAAACATTGCTTCGTACTTATTGTCTAAATTTAGAAACCAACATGGTCTTGCAAACCTTGTTGATGTAATAGAACTATTAGGACCAAGATGCTCGAAGTTGTGAAAAGGCATCCTATGTGTATCAGTCAATATTTAATCTTTTTTATTGATTGATTGATATATATATATATATATATAGATGTATATTTACACAGATGAGTGTAATGATTTTGGCTTTACAACATGTTTTCCACAATTTCTGCATCTTTTCTATATTATTTTTTAATACCATTACTGGAGGAGATTTGTCTGAAACCACTTGGATTTTTTTAATTTTTTCCCCTCTGGAATCCAATATCAGACAAATTCCTCAGTTTTTCCAAATCATGTGTTCATGCCTCTGTTTTTCCGAACATTAATTTATAGTTATTTTTAAAAATTATATTATTATTATTTTTTTTTCAGTACTGTGGGTGCCGTGGGTTGCCGCGTCTGCTTAGTGCATATCTTTTTTGGTTGTGTGTGTAAGAATATAAAATCCTTGCATGATCTTGAAAAGGGGGTACGCTGTCTTCACAACCTTGAGAAAGAAGAAATTGGGTGGAAACTAATTCAAATGGAGATTTGTATTTATTTTAAATTTTAAAGCCATGGGTGAGCACCAGTTTTGTTTGGTGATTTGTAGTCATATATGTAGACTGCACATTACATCATTTTTAAAGAAAACCAAAAGGATAATAGCACCTTGTTTGAACAAACGTAAAATCTGATTTTTTTTTTTTTTTTTTTTTGTTAATGATATTGTTATCATTATAATTTTCTATACTTATCTAAAATAAAATGAGAGTAATTCTCTATTGACAAGATAAAATATCCTTTTCAGAAAAATATGAATTAAACTATGTAACTGTGTTTGTATTTATTATTTAAAATATATTTTAGAAATTACGATTTATTTTAGAATTAATAATCTATACCTGAGAAGTATTGAATTTAATAACATGCACATATTTCAAGATATAGAAATACAATGTAAATGATATTATGTAAAAAAGATGCATATCAATAATTTAAAGTAAATATATTAGATACTGAACTTGGATCCCTTGACAAGTGCTGCAACTAATTAAACGATCAATCAGAGTCCTTCAACACTGACAGAAGAATTCATAAAAACTCAAAAGTAGACCAAGTTTATATATTAAACTGTAGAATTGTGTTTGATATTCCTTCCAAATGTGAAAGCCAACAATGGAACTTAACTCTAACTTCCTCAAGAGCAAAAAAAAAATAGTAATTAGTGTTCCATTTAAAATAAATTAATAAAAATAGAATTGAATTATATATACATCTATTATATGAAACAACTCAAGGGATAAATCAATGGGATGAACAAGACAAGACAAAAACCATCTTTAATTGGTTACATCTATCATTTTTTTCATCCAAAGTTTTCATCAAAAGTAAAGCAAAAGTTGAGTTCACATGGCCTTAAACAAAACTAAATTAATGTTGATCATATCAAAATATTGTATACAAATGCATGATATTAAGAACAATGCAAGCTAAAAGCACAATCCTATGTAACGAGTACTCACATTATAATGGCAAGCATGACTTTTAGCAGTGTTGTATTACATGTGTTCTTGCATAAAAATACACTAGGCACCTAGCTATAGAAGGTAAGTAAAAATATAACAACAATTCTACTAAGTCTAATAGAGCCTTAAATAAACTTCAAGTAATCCTCAATAAATCCAATCAAACTTTAACCTATCAAAATAAATTTAAAAGAAATCACATAAGAAATATAAAGAAGTCATAATTTAATTTCAAAGAAAAATAACAAGAAATCTTAAAGAAATACTAGAAATAGAAACTTTAAAAAAAAATAATAAAGTATCCTAAAGAAATATTAAAAATATAAATTTTAATATAACTCTAATTAAAATTATAATTAAATCTTAAGAAAATCTTAAATCAAATTCTAATGGAACCTTAATAAAATCTTAGGTCAAATCCTAATGTCATTAGGATTTGATTTCAACCTAAGTTGACAACTAATCCTCTTCACGTATCAATTCTTGGCTTCTTGAGGTAAATTTTACTAAAATCTACTCTTAATTCCCTCTTATAGATGCTTATATCATTTAATTTTCCAATCTACTTTGTTTTACCTTATTTATGGTCCTACAAAGTAAATAGAAGTCCATTTTGTAAAAAGCAGCATTAGCACTTTTTAGTTTTACTTTCTTTTCGACTATTATCTATATTTTAAAAATAATTTTTTATAATATTTTAAAATAAGATAATTTATAATATAATATTTTTTTCTTTCTTTCATTTATTAGCTATGTTACATCACAATAGCAGAGAAGTTGAAAAGACAAAGAAACAAACAAAGAAAAATGCATTGATGGTAATATGGTCCATACTAAAACAATGTGAGTAGAGTCTTAAGGAACTTGAATGTAAGTGTGAATGCAAATGTAAATGTGAGTGGAATGAAATGGGAGGAAGGAAAAATTGAATGTTAGAAAGGTGGAAATTAATGAGCAGGATGGGATTATAGCAAAAAACAAATAGTAGTAGCAATGAAAAAATTGAGGTAGAGATGGCATATAAGATATAGATGTAGAGACGGATTGTGGTTGTGGTAGAGGGAGGACTTGGTGGTTGAAGATGTAAAGAGAATTGAAAATAATGTGTGGGGTATTTGTAGAGGCAAGAATGAAATTGAGGAGTTGTATGTTGGTAGTTGCTAATCTAAAGAAAAGCATAGCAATAGAGGCAATAAAAATCAAGGTGAGCAAGGAGCAAGAATAGAATAGAATTGTGAGAGTGTTGATATAGCAAATGTTGTAGGTATACTAGAGAACATTAGAATAGAATTGTGAGAGTGTTGATATAGCAAATGTTGTAGGTATACTAGAGAACATTAGAATAGAATTGTGAGAGTGTTGATATAGCAAATGTTGTAGGTATACTAGAGAACATTAGAATAGAATTGTGAGAGTGTTGATATAGCAAATGTTGTAGGTATACTAGAGAACATTAGAATAGAATTGTGAGAGTGTTGATATAGCAAATGTTGTAGGTATACTAGAGAACATTAGAATAGAATTGTGAGAG
This sequence comes from Physcomitrium patens, assembly GCF_059467195.1. NCBI lineage: Eukaryota > Viridiplantae > Streptophyta > Bryopsida > Funariales > Funariaceae > Physcomitrium > Physcomitrium patens. The sequence continues at coordinate 5,652,458 of NC_143426.1, forward strand.
TGTTGATATAGCAAATGTTGTAGGTATACTAGAGAACATTAGAATAGAATTGTGAGAGTGTTGATATAGCAAATGTTGTAGGTATACTAGAGAACATTAGAATAGAATTGTGAGAGTGTTGATATAGCAAATGTTGTAGGTATACTAGAGAACATTAGAATAGAATTGTGAGAGTGTTGATATAGCAAATGTTGTAGGTATACTAGAGAGCATTAGAATAGAATTGTGAGAGTGTTGATATAGCAAATGTTGTAGGTATACTAGAGAACATTAGAATAGAATTGTGAGAGTGTTGATATAGCAAATGTTGTAGGTATACTAGAGAACATTAGAATAGAATTGTGAGAGTGTTGATATAGCAAATGTTGTAGGTATACTAGAGAACATTAGAATAGAATTGTGAGAGTGTTGATATAGCAAATGTTGTAGGTATACTAGAGAACATTAGAATAGAATTGTGAGAGTGTTGATATAGCAAATGTTGTAGGTATACTAGAGAACATTAGAATAGAATTGTGAGAGTGTTGATATAGCAAATGTTGTAGGTATACTAGAGAACATTAGAATAGAATTGTGAGAGTGTTGATATAGCAAATGTTGTAGGTATACTAGAGAACATTAGAATAGAATTGTGAGAGTGTTGATATAGCAAATGTTGTAGGTATACTAGAGAACATTAGAATAGAATTGTGAGAGTGTTGATATAGCAAATGTTGTAGGTATACTAGAGAACATTAGAATAGAATTGTGAGAGTGTTGATATAGCAAATGTTGTAGGTATACTAGAGAACATTAGAATAGAATTGTGAGAGTGTTGATATAGCAAATGTTGTAGGTATACTAGAGAACATTAGAATAGAATTGTGAGAGTGTTGATATAGCAAATGTTGTAGGTATACTAGAGAACATTAGAATAGAATTGTGAGAGTGTTGATATAGCAAATGTTGTAGGTATACTAGAGAACATTAGAATAGAATTGTGAGAGTGTTGATATAGCAAATGTTGTAGGTATACTAGAGAACATTAGAATAGAATTGTGAGAGTGTTGATATAGCAAATGTTGTAGGTATACTAGAGAACATTAGAATAGAATTGTGAGAGTGTTGATATAGCAAATGTTGTAGGTATACTAGAGAGCATTAGAATAGAATTGTGAGAGTGTTGATATAGCAAATGTTGTAGGTATACTAGAGAACATTAGAATAGAATTGTGAGAGTGTTGATATAGCAAATGTTGTAGGTATATTAGAGAACATTGGAAGGCATGATGTTGATCAAAGTGATGTATTTGAATAGTAGAATGAGGTTGCAGCTTGGATTGCAATAATTGAGTGAGGGTCATTAGAATCTTAGTTGAATGATCTATTAATCGATTAATAATAGCAGTGGTATATGCAAAATTAAGAATATGCAAAGATAAGAGCTGTAGATGGAAGCATGACTCAATACATAGGATAGTGGTACAACAAAAGAAATTCACACAATGGCATGTGAAGGGTGTGTGAATGGTAGTTGGCATAGATTCAAGATCTTCTTTGTGGCCAATGGCATGGATTACTACTATTATATATATATATATACACACACTTGAGCTTTAATTTGAATATATTATTTTTTTAAGAAATTTATTTACAAATTCATATAAATATGATATTTTTATTATATTTGAAGTAATTTTTTAAATATAAAATAAATAAATTTCATATTGTGATTTTTTTTAAGTATCAAAATTTATTCAAACAATTACGTTAAGACTTTTTAAATTCTTATTTTAATAAAAAATAACATTTTATTTTTTTGACATATATATAAATTTTTTAATTTTTAATTAACTTTTTTATTTAGTTTATTTTTTCTATTTTATTAAAGAAATCACATTATAACATAGAAAAAATAATAATCACATAAATTAAACAATAATGTTATAATGTGATTTATAATTCTAATGAAAAAAATCAATTTTTGGAATTTAATTGCATGATTTTTTGAAAATAATGTAAATAGTGAAAATTTCATCTTTATGCAAAATAGTGTCTTATAACTACTTCAACCTATTTGATTACTATCCAATATATTACAAAATTCTACATTTTTCATAAAAATTAAAATTTAAGTTCTTTATATCTAAAATGCTATTATATAGATGCTACTTATATATATTTAAGATTCTTAAATATTCCTTCTTTCTTTATTGCATAAGTTAATTGCTTATTAGAATAATATTAGTATATCATTTATCATTCACTATACTTTTAAATTCATCCATGTGAAAGTATCAAAGTAAGACATTACATATTATTAAGGATTTGGAATTATATTTGTTTGATATATTTATGTGGGACCTAAAATATAATTTCTTTAAAAATTTCATATAATATTTGAAAATTTTAGACTTTAATGATTAAAAAATATTTTTTATTTATTATTTTATTAATATATCTTATATGTCTTTCTATATATATATATATATATTTCAAATTTTAAGCATTTATTATTTGATTAAACCTAAAAGAATGTTAATTTTAATTTAATAATATAATTTTTATTATAGATTTTTAAATATATATATATATATATCATAATAATAAAATATTCAATTATTTAAAAGAAGTTAATATCTTTGTGAAGATTTTGTTTTAAAAAAAATACAATAGAACTATGCCACTTTCATATCCCTGGTTATAACTATTTTAAATTATTTATAACTTTTCCACAATATGTTTAAATATGATAATTGTTTTGGTGTTGTAGATTTATTATGCAATGAGCTGTTATTTTTTATGTTGTTTTAGATATATATCCTAATCATTAGGCATTATTTTGATGGCTCACACTACAAGCACACCCCAAATTGATATACAGACATCCATTATGTTTATATACATATCCAAGGTCTCTAATTGGTTGATCCAAATCTTTATTTCCTTGTTCCAACGTGGGCCTCAAACCTCCTCCATTTCGTCTTTACTTTGGTGCATGTCTTGCTACTAGGACACGAAAAAAAATAAAAAAATAAAGAGGGAATTGGGACAAGGAAGAAAGGAAGGAAGGAATTTGGACAAAAAAGAAGAAAAAGACGAGACTAAGATCTACGTCAGGGCAAGGAAGACAGGGAAGAGGTCTAGCACTCATATTAGGACAAATAAAAAGGGATTTGGATTTGCCAATCAAATGCCTTGGATGTGTGTATGGACATAATAGGTGTGCATATAGCAATTTTAGGTGTGCTTATAGTTTGAGCCTATTCTGATATCTTATTTGCATTTGAATTTACATTTGGACTTTTGAAAAGAAGCTCTACAATATTGTTTTGTATTTTATAATTAAAATTTTTAATTCAAAAAATAACTAATTAATATATATATATTAGAAATTGTGATTTAGAGCATTTAAAGCAATTTGTAAAAAGTAAATTACAAAACTTGAAGGTATAAAATGATATTGCCGAAGTACATAATGAAGTAGAAATCACAAGAAGTAAGACATCCAAAAAAAAACAACACTGCCCAGATCAAAAGTGGATTCAATCTTCCACGCATGCATACTCTCTATCACAAAATGTTGCAATAGAATATTGTTTATACTAAAATTATCTCTGAAAGAATTTTTTCACGGCAATGTAGGGCTTCCAAGTAAGCTTCCACAAACAATACTGTGCAAAAGAATCTGGTTAAAAATACACAGCACTCCCACTATCTGATCAGTTACAGCTGCACAAGATCACCAACAATCAAGCGATCAGCTCCAAGAGCACAAGATCACGGGGATCGATCTCAACAGAAAATGGAGCAGTCTGGCATTCTGATTCCCAGAAACGCAATCTTCAACTGGTGAGATCCGGAAGATGGTGGCATTCGGCGATCTCGTTGCCGCGTGCATCAGTGAAGCCCGCGCAGGGCGAAGCGCCAGCAAGTGAGCAGCAGCCCCACAGCAAACAAGGCAGTATAGGCTGCAACAAAAGCTGCCAAGAATGGGGAAGATTTCGGCAATCGGTTGCTAAACTCGATCCATTTCTGTGTTATGCCATCGTAGGTGCCGGTGGTGATCTCCCGGGCAATGACACGAGATGCTTGACGGACCTCCTCGGTGGTGGCGAGATTGGAGATCACCCTGGTCTGGGTTTCGAGGATGTGCGTAATGGCGTCCTCACCATCGGGGCCTTTAAGGTATTGGATGAGTGCTTGGACAAGGGAGATGCCGATAACATTGACAAGGTCTTCGACTTGTGGGTGAGGGTGATCCTTGTCATCTTGGAAGTTGATTTCGGTGCCAAGGCCAGTTGCGCCTTTGACGATCTTCCCAGCCATCGCGTGGCCGTTCCGTGGTTTCGCACCCTTAGGTTACTGGCACTTAGGAAAACAATCCGCAGTGTGGAACTTGTTGGAAAAGACAGCACTAGATGACTAATTAATGATGACTAACTAGTGATCCGGGAAATTTTCGCTACCGATTTTGATTGGTGCTCCCACGCTCGTGACAAAAAGGAAACAACGTTGTCATGGTGAAGCTCTCAAACGACCTGAACAAGCGGAAACCTAAAGGCTCAAAGATTGTTGGAGTTCTCCAACAAAGTAGTACCCACATACATTTTATTCGCGAAAGTTAGAATCTGGCAACGCCGACAAAAACAAACGACACTAATCCGCAACTATATGCAGCTCCAGAACTACAGCTTACGATTCGCAGTCGATCCACACACGGACAAACACAATCAAAACAAGCCGTGGATGAGCAAATTGGAAACGATCATGCGGACGAGCAGCCTCACAAACTAGAACCTGCCGTCACAAGCTTGATGACCGCGAATCTAACCACGATGGACAGTAACATCGCAACATCTTGCACGTGTAGGGTAGGTCCAGCACCGGCACCTGCACAGCAACCTTGAGGAAAAGAATAAAACATTATTGCCACACTTCCAGATGTCGCATAGGAAGATATGACAGACGTAGCACTTGCAGGGATTGCGTAGAAAGTTCAACCAGTTTAGAGCATGAAACTCTTAATTTCATGAACCCTATCTATCACCGATTGTTACCGATTGTTACCGTTTGCTGCTGCTGCGTTGTTGCCTGTCCCTACAAGCTCTGGCACTCACTGATTGAGCAATCACCGGTGACAAGGTGCGGATTTGATCAGTGGGGGAGCAGTGCACAGTCCAGCGGGAGTCTCGTACTAGTCAGTCCAGCTACGTGTGAGTAAACGAACGTAGTCTTCCAAAGAATCAACAAAAAGGTTTACCGAAGAAGTTTCGCAGCTGTCGGAGGAGACATGGTCTATCGTGATTCGGCTAGTTTCCATCGATGGGTCCGTCGATGTCGATTTCCTGCTCACGATGATGAAGAAGAAGGCGAAGCAATTTTGCGGAGGATATTGAGGAATTTGTTGTCGAATGATGCTTTTGATGTGTGTATGTATGTATGTATGTATGTATGAATGGATGGATCACAGCGATTCTGTACGTAAGTTTCGTATTTTCCTGTGTAGTATATACGTACTGACAAGTGTGTGTGTATTAGTGGTGACGTTTGGCTGTTGGATCCCACATCGTATCCTTCTCAATGGATTGTGTCTTTTTGGCACTGAAAAAAACAAGATTCAGAAATAGAAGCTTAGAAAAATAAAAATCGTTTTTGTCTTCCTTGCAACATTGTTCATTTAAAGTTTTATTCTTTCAAATTAAAGGTTTTTCAATCTTCTTGTTTTATTTTTGAAGTATTTTAGCTTTAGAAGGGATGGAGGTCAGAGGAGGAAGAAGAAAAAAATAAAAATAGAACCATTCACTTACATTTTTTTTAATTTTACAATGCTAATTACTACCTAAATTGAAAAGGTAAGTTGAAACTTATAGATTACCAAATTGGCTAATAATTTGAGACAATATACAATAGCCAAATGTTTTAAGTATTATATATATATATATATATATATATACATATTTGTATAGGGAGTTGATAAAGCTACACTCTAATGTTTTTAAAGCCATACCCCCCTCCTTGCCATCTCATCATTAATTTTGTTTATCTTCCATTTCCATCTCTCATTTCTAGTCCTCCAACTTTTGTTCCCAATACCCGTTTCCCAATTCTTAGTTCCCATTCTCGAGTCTTTCATTACCCAATCTACTACTCCTAATCCTCTTATCCATCGTTTCCATTTCTAAATTATCTATTCCTTAATCTCATGGTATTTGATATTTTTACTTTCATCATCTCATACCACATATTTCATAAACAATGAAATCTTATACAAACTTTTTCAAACAACTAAAATCAATGTATAATATGCTAGTTTATGGAAAACAGACAAATTTTTGGTTTGAAGTCTTCAAAATTTAGCACCACAAATTTGTAAGTGTACATACAAACTTTCTAATTTATAAAAATGCTCTATCTTCTACTTTTACATCATTTATTTGCATGAAATTATTTATATTAAATTAAATTATTCATTAATATTTATATATTCACTCACATACATACATACATACATAAAATATTTCTATAGAAATGAGTTTAATATCATATGTTTAAACTTGTAAAAGCAGAAAGAAAGAAAAAATCTTGAAATGCAAAATTATTTATTTCGATCAATTTATTTTTTAAAAATAAATTTCTATATAATCCCTTTATCTTTCTTCATATTGAAAATTAAAGAGATTACACTAAATTGATGCACTATGAAATTGACGTTATTAAATACTATTTTAATGAAATAAAGAAATATAAAGCAAAAAAAATGTATTTATTTTTTAATATGTATATTTATAATAGCAAAAACTTAAAGACAATTGAAGTGAGTGTATAAATAAATAAATAAATATATATATATATATATATATATATTATATTTTTATAATTAGTGTATATTTTTGTAATACTTGAGACTAAAATAATGTTAAAAAAGAATCATTAAAATTGTAGTATTGATTTTAGTTAGTCTTTTGTAATCATTTTAAAAAATTCGTTTTTCATATTTGAATCTTTAAATATATTTTTATTATTTTATTTTTTAAAAAATAATTTAAAAATATTTATTGCATTTAGTAGTAGAATTTTAAAATATTTATAATAATTTTATGTTTTATAAATCATTTTAAAATGATATAATGAAATTAAAAAAATCAAATATAAAAGAACTAGAGAATATAGAATTTAAGTGCCATAATTAGTTTTTCTTAATTAACATCCAAAATATTCATTTGGAAAAATTCCTTAAAATAAGGGATAGGCTTTGGAAACAAGAGATTGGAAAATAGGAGATTGGAGGATTAGGAAGGGAGGACTGAAGCAAATAGTTTGGAAATGAGAAACAGAGGACTAGAAAATAGGAGATTGGAGAATAATAGATTAGAGGACTAGGAAGGAAGAACTAGGGAACAATGAATTAGAGGGCTAATAAGGAGGGACTTCAAAACAAGGGTTGGGAACAAGAGATTTGAAACTAAAGAACATGAGTTGAGAACGAGAGATTTGGGATTGAAAAACATGAGTTGAAAACAAGAGACTTGAGACTAGAAAATAGGGATTGGAAATGAAAGATGGAGAACTAGAAAAAAAAGGATAAAGGAGCTAGGAAGGAGGGATTGGAGAATGAAAGATTGGAGTGTGGGTTTATCAATTCTTAAATACATATAATTTTTAGAATAAAAATACTTGAAAAAAATATATTTGAAACTTTAATAATATATATTTTATTTAATTTGCTATTAAAATAAAATTTTATGTAAATAATAAATGAGATAATAAATAAAAAATTTATCTAAAGAATGATTCTTTTTTAAAATTGAAATTTCTTATTATAAATTGGTATGAAAAGAAAAAGAATTAAAAATAGAAAAAAAAGAGATAAAGAGATATAAAAGAAAATTGATATTTAATGCCAAAAAGAACATTATAATGAAACAAAAAACTTTAAGTATTGTAAAGTGATGCAAAGAACTGAAGAATCTTAATGTTGTAAGGTTGTTTAGAAAAATCTTGAAGGTACTCTAAAACATGTTATAAATTTGTTCAATTCATTGAATTTTTCAAGTTCTTCATATAATTTGGAAAATTTCTAAGCTAAAGTCTTAACATGATATTGTATCATGAGAAATCCTAAAATATTTATTAAGTTTCTAAAGAAGTCTCAAAGATGTAGTTATAATTTGTTACTAAAATTTATAGATGATATCTATTATAAGAAATAATCTTATTATATTGCCTTATAGATTATTCTAAAGAAAAAATATAAGATAATTTAATATTATGCCAACGATTATAAATGGATATTTTTTTAATTTAAAAATATATTATATAAAATATTCAACTATATTATTGTGTATCAAAGAGAATTTAAAGTATACATCATGAAAAATACTTAAAAATAGCATTTCTACTTTTGAAAAAATAATGTAGAAAATTTGTTTTAGAAAAGTGAAGTTCAATATAATATTTTCTTTGTACAAGTATAGATTTTATTCCTACTCTTAAACAAGCTAAATAAGAGCCTTATTTGAAGAAATATATAAGTAGAATAAGTTTATGCTACATTTGCTACTATCTAAGTTCATCTTATAGACCATATGGCTATTAAAGAGAGCCTCACAAACTAATACAAGTTTTGCAACTATTGTAATCTTTGCCACATTCAAAATCATGCATCAAAAGAATAATCCAAACTTGCCTATTGTCCAAAGTAGCAAGCAAGCATTAGGCACATAATGGATTGGTAAAAATCCTATGTAGATCATAACCAAGGCTAGCATCTTAGGATTCAAATCTTTGAGGAGCATCTAATAGAGATAGGACGAAGAGGACAATTAATTTTGGATTTATAAAATGTAAGTGGAATTATGTTTTGTAATCAAGTACTTAAAACAATAATAAAGACAAAAATGGAGCACCAATCAACATATTAGATAACATATAAATGTTATATATAGATGAATCTAGATAGGGTTTAGAAGTCCCAAAGTAAAGATTGCAAATATTGTACTGATATATATATATATATATATAGGATTGATAAAGCGACCCAAATCTTTACTAAAGTGACCCACTCTATCTTAAGCATCATTACACCCTTAGAACTCCCATTCCTATTTCTAGCCGTTCCTTGTTCCTCACTGTTATTAAGGATGGGGGTGGGGAGCTGGGAACATCAGGAATGGGTGCAGCAGTTGGAAACCAAAGAATGGCTCGGAACTAGGGAATAGCTAGGAATAGAGCATGTGAATTGACTTAGTAAAAAATTGGGTTGCTTAATCATTTCCCTATATATACATATGTATGTGTATAAAGATTAGATCTTCAATTAAGAAAACAGGCATTTGTTTGTAACAAATTTTTAGTGCATTTTACAAAAATCAACAATGCTTATATCTACAAAAGCACACATAACAGCAAATGTCTTGAATATATATTATGAGATAATGCTTTAAAGAATTATAGATTTTCCACCTTTTTATTTTTCATTCTCTTAATAATAGTGTTAATAAAAAGGTGGAAAGTCTCTTAAGGATGGGGGTGGGGAGCTGGGAACTTTTTTTTGATAGCAGAACAAATGTATCATTTTCTGAATATAGAATATAATTACGATAAAATAAAGACCATTTTCGTGTACATTCTCTCAATAAACTGAGTTTGACGTGAAGCTTGACGTCTGTCTTACCAATTCATTTCAGCTGAGCTCGCCCACTGTCATAAAAAATCACTAATTATGTTTATGTAGTGTACAAAGTTTAACTACTTATCCACATTTACATTCAGCATCGCTTCCCTTCTCTAAAATGGCTCATTCTTATGTTAACTTTTTACTGATGGGCTTTTTCAGTTCTTGTCATATAACCAGACACCTTGTTAGCCTTGTGAGCCCCAGACTAATCCAGATAATCATGCCTCAAGTGTCCAACTTGGACCAAGCCTTAAAGGGAGGGCCTTACCACAGCAAGAGGCTTGAAGTAAGAGAACAGCCAAAGCTCTACATGCTCACGTCCTTCGAAAGTAAGCGTTCAAAAATGAGATGAATAATACAATCGCCTACACTTGTCGACTAACTAAATATTCTCGAATGAATAAACTAATGCAACTGCAACCAACTTTACTTTCCCGGCTTTCCAGCTTTCCTCTTAAGTGATCGTACCAAAGACGATAGTTCAGCTTTTCTCTTACGATCCTTCGAGCCCTGAGCGGCATCATCAATCTCAGGGTTCAAGTCACCAGATCCAGTATTTTCAACCTTAGAGACTCCACCATCTTCAGATTTCTGCATACGTCTTCGTTGGGCTTCTGCTAGAATTTTAAGTTGAGCGGCAGACTTCCGAAACTGCGGATTGGTAGGGTCAATGGCGTAGTGATGATTGTTAAAAAGAGGTGCAAACCGTGGATCAGTCAAATCTGCAGAGGCCAATTTGTCGTCTTCCTGGTCATCGTCGTCTTTCCCACCTTTTTTCGACTTCCCTTTGCCCTTTTTCTTACTCTTAAGATTGAAACCCCGCGCTGCACCCTGTATCCCTTCGTCATCCATGAGAAGAAGCTCTAATTCGGCCTTTGTCCTCTCCTTTTCCTTCTTCTGCTGCTCCTTTTCTTCTCTTTTCTTTAATCTATCAGAATCGGCCGATTGCTTAGCCTTGCTCTTCTTTGGTGCTGCCTTTGATTCGTCTGGGAATTCATCAGCCTCAGCAAAAAAAGGATCATCAAACCCATTATCATCATCTGCTGCTCCCTGTTCTACGCGTGGACTGGCAATATCCTCGTCAGAGGAATAATCATCATCAGAGTTCTTTGCATTCTTACTCCGTTTCTTCTGAGATTTCTTTTCTTTTTTCTTTCGTAAATAAGCTTCCCATACAGTCTCATCACCACGTTTTTTAGCCTCTTTTTTCTGCAATAGCTTTTCACTAAGTTCAGATAATCCTGTGTGGAAGGTCACCTCCATGTCCACATCCCCTTTCTTTTTCTTCTGTCCATGTGGCTCGACCTCCTCTGTAGAATCCCCGAGTAGTAAAGAACGGTACTTGTCCTTTTTCGACGTGGCTCCTGAATATGCATCATTAGAGGCAGTGCCTCGCTCCGGACTGCTTGGACTCTCACCTTCATCAAGTTCTTCCGACGATGCTGATGCAAGGTAGTCTCTGTAGTGAGAAAGCAATTTCAGCATTAGAATTCCAGCTCTTAAAACACAACTTGGGTGGCATGTTTTGTAATCGTTGATCCTGTACATCTGAATTAATCTCATTACGTAAAAGAGTAGTTCTACAGTACTGAGAATATATATACACCAACAACAGCTAAATAATTACAGAAGGTAAAGCAAATAAGCCTTAAGGTACACCTGAAATCCATTTCATTCAGTTCGTCTGCATTGAACTTTTTCCGCAATGCCTTCACTCGTGTTGGTTCGTCATCGTCCCATGTCAGTTTCACAGTGCTATGTTGCAGCGCTCGTGTCTCAAACTCAGGAGCTTTGTACCCCTCTTGGGGCACCTCCTTGGCAACATCTCGGGGCTCTCTCACGAATTTCATGTCATCAGGAATGAATCGAAGATCAAGGGTGTTCGATGTCCGCTCAAACTCCATACCATCACATTGCGTGTACAAATGGTTGGCAGTTTCTTTTGTGTCACACTCAACTACAGCATAGTAGTACTTAAGCTTGTTTCTCTCATATGCACGAAGCTTCTCCATGTTCACTTCCTTGTCCTCGTCCTCATCGTCGTCATCATCATCGAAGATCATATTAGGACCATGCGCCTGGCACGTACGTAACACACAAAATCATATTATTCCTACTGGATAAACCATTATTAAACCACTATTGAATCACAAGTTAATGGCAACACGCAGTTTGGCCCTTTAATGGAACTCAGCAGCTCCACAACATGGTGTCCAGTAGACTGCAAATGTAACTCAAGTCCCAGTTAAGCTCCAATTCGTTAACAAACTAGTGACTCGTTGAAAATACAAAGAAAACGAAATTGGACTTTTGATGTACAAGGTCTACCGTGATATGAATTATTCTGAAGAACTCCTGGTCAACAAGGGAAATAACCCATATACTCAAGAGCTAGGCACAAACCTCCTCTGCCTTCATTTGTTCGATGCCAAACTCCGAGGGGTAAATAGTTACGCATTCAACATTTCCACACTTTGGCTGGAAGGACCGCATCAGCATTAACAAGTCTACGGCCTTGATATGGTCCCAATCCATGTTCATCATTGCAATTCTCCGAGTCTCTGCACCTGAAGCTGTCGGAACCTTTTCCTCCTCCCTAGGGTCGTCAATCTCATCCTCTGCCTCACTTTCCGACGATGAACTGGAAGAAGAGGATTCTGCATCGCTAGCGGATACATCATCTTCATCATCTTCCTCTTCCTCAGAAACACTATCCTGCTCCGCAATAGAAACTTTGGCGGTTCTAGACTTTCTACCAGTGTTTATTTCTAAATCCTCTTCCTCATCGCTATTCAGATTAATTTCGTCGGCACTATCTTCTTCCTCGTCACTCTCTTCCTCATCACTCTCTTCCACAACAAGCCTAGAGGGTTTTGGTCTAGCTAATTTCTTTCCGTCCACACTCTTCACAGCCTTTCTGCCCGCAACCTTCCCTTTCAACGTCGGATTAACAACAGAGTCCTCATCGCTCTCATCGCCACTGTCCTCGTCATCACTTACTTCCAAACCGAGCTTTGAAGGTGCTACAGGCCCTGGGAATTTAGGCCCAGTTACAATCTTACTCTTCGCCTTCTCACCTCCTTGCTTTCCTTGCAAAGCCTTGATCGATGTTTTGCTCCCGTCCTTGCCTTTAGACTTCGTCTTCTCCACAGTCTCTTCACCACTGCTTCCATCGACTTCTGCGTTCCCCTCAGCTTCATCCTCGTCTTCACCTACCTTGTAATACCGCTGCAACATGTGCTTCTCCTTCTTCTTCTTCGCACGTCCTCTCTTATCCGCCCCTAACGGATCAGAAAAATTCTTGTCCGAAAACATGTGCGAGAAACGCTTATCAATCGACACCTTCGTCTTATTTGTCGGCATACGCATGAACCGAGGGTCCGTATGTACCCTAGCAAACCTCGGGTCAGATATGGTCGCAGGCGCAGGCCCGCCGCTGCCATCCTTGTTCTTCTTCATGATTCCAAACCACGCCAAACTGCGAAACAACAAAGCTTCACCAGAATCATTCACCACCTTTCCGCTAACACGAGACACAAGACCTCAGTACCTTCAAAGGAACAACACAACAGGTCGCAAACAACCAATTCAATTCCGGGATTACTGCCAAGACATTACTCTCGAACATAAGAGCCCCTGTAAAATCTCACACTCCGGCTCTGGTGTCAACTAAGCGCCGGCAGTGAACCCGAAGGCTACCCTAAAACATAAGCCCTAAACCCAGGAACCAAACCTCTAACATCTGCGAACAATTCACCCTCCAGTACTTGACAAGAAGACGCCTCGGCAACCGGCGGCCACCAGTTACCCCGTCCTTTGCGACCGGTGATCACCAGTATTGAGAGCTCTGTTCACGCTTGCACGAGTTGGCGTGTGAACCTCTCTCACGTGAGTTTCATGAAGACATTTTGTATTTCATGAATGACATTTACTGCAGAAATATTGTAAAAAGAAATGATTTTGGTTATTACCTGATGTGGTATATTCAAATCTTACATAAAATGCGAAGCCAATTGAGGTTGAAGTGTGTGTGAATGAATATAGTATTCTTTTTCTTCTAAAATTGATACTAATTTGATCAAATTCTTAGTATAGAAGATGTAGACCAATTTGACATTAATTTTCTACCATCACAAGAATTTGAGATAATCTCTATGCTGGTGGATTACCTTAATAAATTGATGTCTTAGAAAAAAGTAGTATTTTAAATTATGATTCTAGAATATTTTTTTAATCAAATATAAATATAAAGCTATTTTTAGAAACTATGTTCTTACATCTTAAAAATAAAAAATATATAATATTAAAATCAAACTATTATAAGCTATACAATTATTGCCATAAATATACAACAAATTATAATCATAAAAGCATTGATGAATATTATAAAATCTTATAAATAATTATTCTATTTTTCATTCATTTAAAAAGTTAAACAACTTTTTTGAATTTTTCAAAATGTTTTATGAATCTATACTAATTTAAATAAATATTAAGAAGAAAGAAACAACCTTTTAAAAAATATATCATTTTAGAATATGAATGTATTTGATAGATTATTTTTAAATACAATAAAATCATAGAATTTTTAATAAGAAATAAAATAATAAAATAAAAAATGATATAAAATCTTTTTAAAACTATGAGGTTTGTAGGCCAAATATCTAACTTGCAAAAGAATTAAATACAAACTTTCTAGATGTAAGGAACTTTAATATTTTATTTACAATCTCTAAGAATTATAAATTATTAAGATTTATTGAATGAAATCTTTATTTTTTTCAAAGATCATTAATAAATATAGCTAGATGAATTTGATTAATAATTTTTTATTCAAATTTATAATGTATATATAAAATATCTATTTAGTAAGTATTTGTGCTTGAAATGATGAAACTTAAATTAATCTTGATAAAAATATTCCTATATGAATAAGTCTTAAATTTTTAAATATTACAACTATTTCCAAAAATAAATTAAGCATATAATATATAATTATTTAATCTAGTTAATAATTTGAAGGAATTACATTTGTACAAACATAATATAAAATTCAATCTAAGAAATATATATATATATATATATATATATATATATATATATATATTTTTCATTCTATATACTAAAAAGTTAAGTGTGAATAAAAATGAATGCTTACTAAAATATAAAGTGAAGTTCAATCCACATTAAAAGTTAACAATTATAGTATTTTGCAAAATGGGTTCCATTATCATTTACAAATAGAAAAATTCTAAAATCAGCATTATTGTGATTAAAAATAAATAAAATTCTATAATCCATACTCTTTCTTTAAAAGAAGAAGAAGAAGAAGAGTTTTCTTCATAGTATTTTCTTTTATATTGTTTGTGAATGATTTCTTTCTTTAGGAGATATATTGTGGTCTTTTTAGCTTATACTAGTTTCATTAAAGCTAAAGCTTAGACTGGCACCAAGCTCGTGATCCTTAAGATGGATGAATATAAAATAATTCTACAATTATTTTTTTAAAGTCACACAAATTTGTCCACGATCCTAAAAAAATGTAATAGAGCATTAAAATCATTTCAGCTGTGAGATGGCATGATATATGACATAAAATCACAAATTTAGCTTTATTTTTTTTAGAGGCAATGGAATTGAGCTACTATTCCTATGTCTTATCTTTTATAGATAGAATTCATCCAATCATTCCATCTATCATAACTAAAATTCTCTCAATTGGCTTAATTAGTGGTATAGTATGATTAAATTAGCACCTTAATATAAACTATTCTAAATATTTCATATATTATAATATTTATTTATAAATCAATATTATTTTTATATAATTTATTGTTTCATACATGCATCAACATATAAACTATTATCATATGGTGACATGAATCTTAGAGAACTAAAACATCAATACATTCTTACGTCACTCAAAAAGACTAAAAAATCATTCAAAGATCTTATAATATTAAACTATAATGGCTATACCAAAGACAAAATGATTAGAAAGTCTTGAAATAAGACTAAAAATTAGTAAGCCATTGATAAGAGTGAAAAAGGCTTCATTCTTGTTTCCATAAATATATATGTATATATATATATAATCTAATTAGGAATTACATGAGAACATTATATAGGATATCTAACATGTATTTAATTTACAAGAAGAATGTATTAACTTTCAAGATAAGTTTTCTATATACATACTATATTATTAGCTTGTACCACAAGTTATCTATACATATGATACATAGCTAATTTATTAGCCAAGTTTATAACCTACCAATTAATTATAAACATGTATAAAATCAAATATGTATCTATGAAGCTTTTAGGAAGTTTTGCCATAAGACAATATCAAATCTACCTACATTTATCTTTTACTTAACACTTTTTATCTAGATAAATAAGAATGTTCACAACATCACCTCTTTTCCATTTCTTTTAGAAATAAGTTCTATGAGGAGAAATCATCATATGTTCAAAAAGTACAAGATACAATAAATTGTATTTGCCGCATACTTTGATCTTTGTTCTCTTTGAAGGTGATTGATAGGTCTTTTTAGCCATCAATATTCTTTCATATAAGGGCAAAAAGACCACCCTATTATTTAATTATTATTGAAACCTTCATAACTTTCTGTTAGGGACATAGTCCTTAGAACCTTCTAGAGACAAGTTTCTAGAACCTTCTAGAGACAAGCTTCTAGAACCTTCTAGAGACAAGCTTCTAGAACCTTCTAGAGACAAGCTTCTAGAACCTTCTAGAGACAAGCTTCTAGAACCTTCTAGAAGCAAGTCTCTGGAATCTTCTAGAAGCTTCTTAGTTGATAGAAGATGTTAGGGACATAGTCCTTAGAACCTTCTAGAGATAAGTTTCTAGAACCTTCTAGAAGCAAGTCTCTGGAACCTTCTAGAAGCTTCGTAGTTGATAGAAGTTGCTTGAGAAGCTTCCTAAATAGGAGTATATATTGGAATCGAGGTTGAAGAGTTCTTCAGTCTTGACAACACATCTCTTGGAGCTTTAGCTCACCTCTCTGGTGTTGTTCTTGTATTCATTTGATTAATCTAGTTCTTGCCAGTTCTTCTTGAACTTCTTGGTAGATATCAAGTTTGTATTCTGTGTACATGACAGTTTGTCGAGACTTCACTCAATTTAGATATCAGAGCTAGTTCTTCTTTGTTAGAGTGTGGATTACCCCTCTACTTGGAAGTGTACTAGCATTTTAGAGGTTGCGGATTACCCTCCTCTAAATTGATACTTCTTTTGTTACAATATTGGAGTCTTATTCTTCTTGGAGAGAGTGGATTACCCCTTTTCATGAAGCTCTTAAGGCATTTTAGAGGTTGCGGAGTACCCTCCTCTAAACCAATATTGTCTTCTTGTAGAGTCATTTCTGTCCTTCTCTTAGAATGGCCGGGGGTCAAGACATTAGTATGATGGAAAGTTCAGAGTCCAAGTTAGATGCTATCATAAATGCCCTCACTATATTATCGCAAAGAACTGCAGAGATTGAAGGAGTCATGGCAAGGCTTCATAATGATGGAACATCTGGAATGGGACAATCTAGGTTGCACCAGCCTCAAACTTCTGCACTTGGAGAAGCAACTTTGCCTCATGTTCGACAAGCACCGCTGGTTCTACAACATAAGGAGCCCCGAGTTAGCCTTCCGGACAAGTTCGATGGTATGCGTTCCAAGTTTCGAGGATTCGTCAATCAAATCAGGTTGATAACAGTTTTACAACCCGAATGCTATCCAATGGAGGAGTCACGTGTTGGGCTTGTTGGAACCTTACTTACAGGGCAAGCTCTATTATGGTTTGCTCCTTTGTTTGAGAAACGATCGTCCATACTAAACAACTTTGAAACCCTTTTGGAGGCGTTTGCAGAAGCATTTGGTGAACACGATAAGGTTCAATGGACTACAACAAAGATCCGGTCACTACGACAAGGGATGCGTTCTACATCAATCTATGCATCGGACTTCAAGCAATTAGCATGCTACATCAATTGGGACGAAGAAGCGTTGATGAGTCAATTCTATTGGGGTTTAAGGGACGATGTGAAGGATTTATTGTTAACTCTTCCTGATCCGCAAACGCTCAACGAAGCTATTAGCCAAGCTGTGAAGTGCGATAACCGCCTATTCCAACGTCGCCAAGACCAACGTTCAAGACAACATACGATTCACCACATCCCAATTATGTCGGCAAGCAGCGTGAATTCACATTCAGTGGTAGAAGACATGCAAATTGATGCGATACGTGTCAAATCTCTTACTCTAGAAGAAAAAAATGGCGTATGAAGGAAGGTCTATGCTTGTATTGCGATGAAGAAGGCCACAAAGTTGGAAACTGTCCCAAGAAGCAAAATCGACGTATTATCAAGACTAGAGGTGCGTTTATTCAGGAAAACGAGGATGCCCAGCGACAATAGGAACTGTGCGGCTGGACAGTGAAATATCGCAACAACAACCAGGTTCCTTTCTTTCCGCTCAACCTGTCCTTTGTTTTACAATCCTTTTGTTTATTGGCCCTCAGAAACTGAAAACCTTAGCATTATTAGATTCAGAAGCATCTGCTTGTTTTTTAGACGAAGAATTTACGAAGCATCATAAGATCCCTTTAGTACAAAAATCCAAACCTGTTCACGTTGAGGTCATAGATGGACGACCTTTATTGTTTGGTAGTGTCACCCATAAATCAGAACCTATAGAAGTGACGTTTAAGGGCCATAATAGTCATATTATTTTCAATATTATTAGAACCCCATCAAATCCTGTTATTCTTGGTCTTTCTTGGTTGGAAAAGCATAACCCATCCATAGATTGGAAGTTGCGGAAGATGACCTTTCCCACAAAACCACCCAAGAGCAAGCCTAGTAGAAAATCCTGAATAGAAAAATCTTTATTTATTGGAGCAAGAGCGTTTATAAGATCGTCCAAGGAAGGCACACCATTTGTCATTTATGCGACTCCAACTATTGGGGAGAAGATCTCGACAGCAAGTATATCGGAGCAATATAAGGATTTTAAAGACGTGTTTCAAAAGAAAAATGCCGACATACTACCGGAACACAGACCATATGATTGCGCCATAGACTTACAGGAAGGAGCACAATCGCCTTTTGGCCCAATCTACAATCTATCGCAGACAGAGTTGGTGGAATTGCAGAAGTACATTGACGAGAATCTAGCCAAGAACTTCATCCGTCATTCAAAATCGTCAACTGGAGCACCCATCTTATTTGTGAAGAAGAAAGATGGCTCATTGCGGATGTGCGTGGACTATCGAGGCCTCAACAAGGTAACAAAGAAGAATCGTTATCCGTTACCCTTGATTTCTGGTCTCTTAGAACAACTTGGACATGCAAAGATCTTTACAAAAATTGATCTAAGGGGAGCTTACAACCTCGTACAAATTAAGGAAGGAGATGAGTGGAAGAGAGTGTTCCGTACAAGGTATGGCCATTTTGAATATAATGTCATGCCCTTTAGTCTTACCAATGCTCCAACAGTCTTCCAACATATGATGAATGACATTTTTCGGGAGCACCTTGATGATTTTGTTGTCATCTACTTGGATGATATTTTGATATTTTGTAAAAATGAGGAAGAGCATGAAAAGCATGTTCGTTTGGTCTTGGAGAAACTATGCAAGCGAGGACTATATACCAAGTTGGAGAAGTGTTTATTTCACCAAATGGAGATGGAATTTTTGGGATTCGTTGCGACTATGGAAGGCTTGAAGATGGACTCCAAGAAGGTGGAAGCAATCGTGTCGTAGGAGGTTCCGAAGATGGTTAGAGACTTACAATGCTTTTTTGGCTTTGCTAACTTGTATCGAATCTTCATCAAAAATTATTCTCAAGTTGCTGCTCCTCTCACTCGATTGACATGCAAGGATAAGCTGGAATGGGGACCTCTAGCGGAGAAGGCATTTCAAGACCTGAAGACGGCATTTACTACGGCTCCAATCTTGGTACATCCAGACTTTATAAAGGCCTTCTATTTAGAAACTGATGCTTCGGATTTTGCTTTGGGAGTTGTACTTTCACAAATGAGAGAAGATAAGAAGCTCCATTCGGTTGCATTTTATTCTCGAAAGTTGTTTGCTGCTGAAATCAATTATGAGATCCACGATAAGGAACTTCTTGCTATAGTGGATTCTTTCCAAGAATGGCATCACTTTCTTGAAGGAGCTACACACCTAGTGACCATATACACAGATCACAAGAATTTGGAGTATTTCATGTCGGCTCGAGTTCTAAATCGACGTCAAGCTCGGTGGAGTATGTTGCTAGCTAGGTTCGATTTTGTTATCACTTATCGACCTGGAAAGCAACAAGGACTATCTGATGCCTTATCGAGGAGATCGTATCTTATACCAAAGGCTGGAGAAGCAATGTTTGATCAACAATGTACGACATTGTTGAAGCGAGAGCAATTTCAGCTTTGTGCTACTATTGTGCCAATTGATGCTGACTTCCTGAATCAGGTACGTGCCGTGACCATTGAAGATTCAGTAGCTATTGATATTAAGCAGTGTGCCAATGACGACAAGTTCAAGGTGGAGGGAGATCTTTTATACTTTGAGGAGCGATTATATATCCCAAAAGGACTAGCACGACTCCGAGTTCTTCAATCTCGCCACGATTTGCCAACTGCGGGACATTTTGGATTCAACAAGACCTTGGAGCTTATTTCTCGAGATTTTTGGTGGCCCCAAATGTGGAAAGATGTGAAAGATTTTGTCATCTCCTGTGACATCTGTTCAAGATCCAAGAATCCTCGGCATCGCCCTTATGGACTCCTACAGCCATTGTCGATTCCACGTCGACCATGGTCTTCAATTTCCATGGACTTCATCACGGACCTGCCATCATCGAACTCATTTGACAGCATCTTTGTCGTGGTAGATCGGCTTACAAAAATGGTGCACTTTGTTCCTTGCAAGAAGACATCGTTTAGTGAAGTAACAGCAATGCTCTTTCTCGATAATGTGTATCGATATCATGGACTACCAGATGATATCATATCAGATCGAGGAACCCAGTTCGTATCAAAGTTTTGGAGATCTCTCTTTGAGATACTGAAGGTGGATATCAAGCTTTCTTCGGCTTTTCATCCTCAAACTGACAGCCAAACGGAACGAGTGAACCAAGTCTTGGAACAATACTTACGATGCAGCATCAACTATCAACAAGACGATTGGACCACATATCTGCCGCTAGCTGAGTTTGCATATAACAACACCCTCCCTGCATTGACCCAATATACACCATTCTTTTCCAACTATGGGTATCATCCGAAGCTTGATTTATTGAGTCCATCAACAAATAACAATCCAGCAGCTGAAGGATTTGCGAAACAACTATCAGAGCTTCAAAATACGTTGAAGCTTCAATTACAATCTCCTCAAGAATCCTACAAGGCATTTGTAGATAGATTTCGGAATCAAGCACCTACTTTCAAAATTGGAGATAAAGTATGGCTTCTTCGACGGAATATCAAGACCAAGCGACCATGTGATAAGTTGGACTATCGAAGATTGGGACCATTTATCATCCAGAAGCAAATCAATCCAATGGCGTACCGTCTGGAATTACCGGCTTCTATGAAAGTACATCCAGTCTTTCATGTTTCTCTATTGGAGCCTTATCGAGAATCGTCTTTTCCTGGAAGAGTGCAATGTTCGCCACCTAGTATTGGAATTGAGAACCATGAGGAATACGAGGTTGAAAAGGTACTAGATTCACAGCGAAGGTGGGGCAAGTTGGGGTATCTTGTTCATTGGTGCGGCTACGACATTAATGAACGAACGTGGGAGCCAGCTGAAAATCTCGCCAATGCGCCGCAAAAGGTACAGGAGTTTCATCAACCACATCCTCATAAACCTAAGCCGATTCAACGATAGCTTCCTTCTGAAGCTTATTCATCCAAGAATATAAGAAAGGGGGAGAGCACCACCAAAATTCGTAGTTGATGTAGTTATTTTCTCTAAGATAAAATAGAATTTTTTTAGCAGCCATAGTTTGGTCTTCTGATATGGATAGCCAAGAGATAGATACTATGCCAGTCAGATTATCTCAACCAACTAACTCACGAAGGCGATCCCCAGATGAAGAACTACCTGCACCACGACGACGACGGAGGATACCAAGTAATCGATCATTGGTGATTGTATTTGAATCCGAGCCTGCTTACGATGGTCAGCTAGAAGGCATATTTGCAGGACAATTTCACAATGAAGACACGAAAGTTCATGCTTGGTCAGAAGTTGAAGGAGTGGGCCACTACCGTTGGCTTCAAGGGTCGATGAACCACTTACCTAGTGAACAACAGTTGGAGTTCATAGCAGACGTTATGCGACAGATCTTCATTTTCTTGCGTTGGTACTAATTGACAACAACATTGCTTCTCAGAGACCTCGAAGCTAAATGAGGGGGTGATGTTAGGAACATAGTCCTTAGAACCTTCTAGAGACAAGTTTCTAGAACCTTCTAGAGACAAGCTTCTAGAACCTTCTAGAAGTAAGTCTCTGGAATCTTCTAGAAGCTTCTTAGTTGATAGAAGATGTTAGGGACATAGTCCTTAGAACCTTCTAGAGATAAGTTTCTAGAACCTTTTAGAAGTAAGTCTCTGGAACCTTCTAGAAGCTTCCTAGTTGATAGAAGTTGCTTGAGAAGCTTCCTAAATAGGAGTATATATTGGAATCGAGGCTGAAGAGTTCTTCAATCTTGACAACACATCTCTTAGAGCTCTAGCTCATCTCTCTGGTGTTATTCTTGTATTCATCTGATTAATCTAGTTCTTGCTAGTTCTTCTTGAACTTCTTGGTAGATATCAAGTCTGTATTCTATGTCCATGATACTTTCTACAAATAAATCTATCTCCAATAAAATTATCAAATATCAATAGTATCTTCTAAGGTTGTGATACCAAATGTATTATATCTAACCATCTATTTGAAAAAAAACATGTTGTTCTTGAAGATCTTCATTTCTATTACATTATCTTAAAAGCTGTGAAAATTACAATTTTTTCTTTGATACATTGGCAAATAATAGTTCTTGAGTTGAATCTACTCATTGTTGATTCTTTATCTACTTAGTGCCACAAACATACAAAAATTATAAAGAAGGATAGAAAGTAGAATGTTCTTACGGACATACATATTTATTCTAATATTTACTTATTTGATTAAGTAGAAATAAATAAAAGTAGATTTATTTTATAATATTTTTTAGATAGCTTCTTAAAAGCTTCATAGGTGTTTTTTTGTTTTAACATGTATTTGTAGTTGATTAGTAGGTTAGATACTCGGTCAACAAATTAACCACGTGTTGATAGCTTGCGGAACAAATTAATTATGTGGCGTACATATAGAAAATTTGCCTTGTAAGTTAAGATACATGTCTTGCAAAGTCAACATATTTTGGAGATCCTATAGGACATTGGCAGATAGCTCCTCATTAAATGTATATATGGAGGCAAGAGTGAAGCCTTCTTTACTCTTGTTGATGCCTTTCTAATCTTCAGTCTTGTTTTAAGACTTTCTAGTCTTTTTATCTTTGGCAATAGCTATTCTAGTTTAATACCATATTATCTTTGAGTAGCTTTTTAATTCTTTTGAATGACACAAGAGTGTATTAAGGATTCTTTTTTTTTAGATTCATATTCTTGATAGTTTGATTAAAAAGCTAACTTATTATTTTTATCTTATTTTTAGAAGTGAATAGATTATTCTACTTCTATTTTTTATCTTTTTAAGGTTGTAGATTATCCACCTTTAAACAATCAATCTAATTTTTTAATATTAATTTTTTTCTTAAAGACAGAGGATTATTATTCTTTATGGAATTTTTTTTTTGATATTAGAGATTGCAAATTATCCACCTCTAATTTAACTTTTTGAATTTTTTTGAGTTGCCTATGGAAGGAAAGATTATGGATGCTACTCTTAACAGAAGTAAAAATAGATTTACAACTATTGGAGATCTTCATGAATTTATTAACATTCTAAGAGTAAAAATCTCATGTATTTCTAATGTGAATCATAGAAGTACTATTCCTATGCATATGGAAGAAGTTCAAAATCTACAAGATCATGATTAAGTACCATATATACTACTGAATTCTAAAACCTCACTTGCAATGTGGATTAGAATGACAAAGCCATTATCAATCAATTTCAATATGGATTGAAGGATAATGTCAAAGATTTATTATTGACAATATTGAAGGCAAATTCTTTACAACGATTTATTGCTTAAGCCATTGCATATAACAATCAATTATTTGAAATACATCAAGAATAAAAACTTGCATAAAAAAAAATAAGTCAAATAATGATAGCAGCTTCTAAGTTTTCAAAAACTTATTTATCAAGGCTAGAACTAATGTAAATTGATACTCTATAATTTAAATCCCTTATAAAGCACAAAAAGATTCAACGATATCAAGAAGGCTTATGCTTATATTAAAGAAAAACTAAGTACATTGCTCAACATTGTCTAGAGAAATAATATAACCACAAAATAAAAAGCATGGCTGCCAAAAAAGATAATGTATTAAAAAAAAAGTTTCTTCAATTACAATAGGAATCATTACCATATTATGTAAAGACTTGCTTGAGAATGCACCAAGTATGTGGCTGTAGAAGATAGAATGGAAATTGTAACAACAAAATTTTAATTCTAGTAGAACATTAAATAAACTTTAATTAAACCTTAAAAATGCTAAGTAAGCTTTAATAAAATTCAAAAGAAATCTTAAAAAAAATACAAAAGAAAAAAATAAGAAATCTTAAATATATTCAAAAGAAATCTATAATAAACCTTAAAAGAATCCTTAAAAAATCTTAAAGAAATATTAGAATAATTAAAAATATATCTTAAGTAAGTCTCAACCAAGTCCTAGATGAATCCTAGTTAAAATCCTAATAGACTTTAATCAAAGCTTAGGCCAAATTTCAAACCTTAAATAAATCTTAAATCCTAAATCTTAAGTAAATCCTAAATTATAAATCCTAAATCCTAATCCAATCCTAAATCCTAGTCCAATCCTAAATCCTAATCAAATCCTAATCAAATTCTAAATCCTAATTCAATCCTAACTCTAAACCAAATCCTAACTTTAAATCAAATCCTAACCAAAACCTAACTAATTCAACTTAATCCTAATATAGTTTAGAACTTTACTATCTATTGATTAATTCATGGATCTTGCTTAAAATTTTATATACTTCTCAATAATTAAGTTGGAAATAAGCACACAAAATTTGAAGAAAATCAAATTTATCAAATAGAAAAAAAAAATATATCAAAATCCGCTTGGATGTTGGCTGGTTTCCTTCTTCAACATTAATGTTGGTCTTCTAGTGCCAATATCTCTTTTTCACACTCTTCAATTTTTTTCAAAAATTCACATATATGTAGCAAATCAAGTTTATTAACCTTATACATAAATTTTAGGCTAATCCAATTAGTAGATTGCTAAAGATCTTGGAAATTCTAACTGCTTTTCAAAGTCCAATTTTTGATACCTCAACCAACTTGAAATTTAATAACCTTCAATTCAACCTTTTGATCAAGCTCAAACTTATAGCATATACTCCAGACAACTACTTTCATAAGTCTTTGAAATTTGAGTTATAGATCTATTACCAAACTCACAAAATTCTCCAAAACGTAATATCCTTCTTAATTCACAAACTCTAGAGTCACCCAAAACAACTATGACTTTGTAAAGCTCTTACAAAGTCATTATATACTTAAATCAATCAAAATCAATGCTTAAAAAAACTCTATTAAGTCAACTATCAGATTCTCTCCTTTTATTTGCAAAAAAACTCTAAACTCGTCGTAGGTGCATGATTTTATGCCTCAGGGTCTGATTTCAACCTAAGTTGATAATTAATTCTCTTTGGATATCTATATTTGGTAATTTGAAGTAATTTTTGTTTGAACCTATTGATAATTTTTTTTAAACATGTCTATATTAATTACTTATCATATTTACTTTGACTTGAGGCATTTATGTTCCTACAAAGCAAATAGAAGTTTCTTTTTTAAAAGATAGTGTTAAGACTAAATCTTTTATTACCTTCTTCTCATTTATCTTTATTTTTCTATTACATCTTTTTACTAGACTCTTCTATAATAACACCTATATTTTTATTTTTCAGCATATAATCGTGTTATTATATAACATCTACCTCTTCTAAACTTATGCATCCTTTAATATGTACCAAGTAATTCAAATCTTGTTTAATTCATATTATATTCTTCACACCTTCATTTAAATCTTTTTCATCATGGTCAAATTTTTGATCATCAATTTTTTATTTTTCTCTTATCTCAATGTTTTATAATGGATTTTGTTCTTTATTAAAATAAATATCTTCACCTCTTTGTTTAAATAACTTGATTTATTTTCCTGCTATAAGTAACTTTAATTTTTTATCATTAAGTTTTTGTGACAAGTATGTTCTATTATCATATACTTATTTGATAATATAAGGTCCAAACTACCTACTTACAAATTTCTTTGCTATATTATGTTGGTTGTGCAAAATACTATCATAAATCAACATCCAATCACCATTTTGAATTAATTTTGGATGCAATTGATGTTTTTTTTGTCAAACCTCTATTTTTTTTTTCTTCCTTATATTTTTTAACTTTCTTCTAGCTACCTAAATATCTTTGGGTCTTTTATTAAGTTATCAAATTTGTAATGCTAATAATTCTTCCCCTATTAAACCATCTTTCTAAAGTAATACATTCCATGGTACAACCTCTTGTATTGGCATCATTGGTTTTTGTTCATATATCAATTCTATTGGCATGTATCATAAAATCATATTATGAGTTGTGTAATTTTTTCATAATATAAATGGTAATAACTTAGGCCAATCACTTATTTTGCCTTTACTTACTTTAATCAATGCTTTAATAATTGAAAAGTGCCTACGTTCATTCTTGCCATTTCTTTCCGAATTATATGCAATTTTTAATACAAGTGTAATGCCCATCCTCTCAAAGATCTCTTGTACTTCATTTGCATCTAACTCTCCTCTATCTGTAGTGATTTTTTCAATACAACTATATTGGCAAATAATTTCTTTCAATATAAACCGATATATCCCTTCCATAGTTTTTATTCAAAGCACTCTCTCTTCTACTTGATTTGTTAAATCCTCTTAAGTAAGTACTAAATATTTCTTTTATCCAAATCCCATTGACATTGCAACTAAATCAACTACATATTTACAGTGAATTGCTAATAGGTATGTTGGGTGCAATCCACCTTGATGAAGAATGTTTGAATATATTTGATAAGTCTCACAAGATCCTATAAAATCTACCACATCCTTATACATGTTCATCTACCAATATTTTTCTTTTTATCTTTGCAAATATTATCCAAACGCTTCAATGTTTAGCTTGCCAACTTTCATAAAATTCTTTAATGATATTTTGTTGAGTGCCATACTCACATACAATTCGGTGTGGCATCCCACCTCTTTGCTTTGGATACTTCTATAAAAATCCATCTTGAAAAAAATATCCATAAGCCTTCCTTTGAATTCTTTTTAATTCATAATCCTTCCAATCTTCTTCCCACTTTAATGTACTTAAGTACTTTCCAATGTGCAGTCATTCACCATCATATAACTCCTCCAAAAATACTTTAAGTAATGTAATCAAACACAATCCTTCTCTTATTGCACATGAAGTTGAATAAAAGTTATTGCCAATATTTTCTTTATCATCAATCATATCTTTTTCATTATCTTATCATGTTTTCAACAACAAATTTGTAATCGTATTATCTTTTCTCAAAATATGCTTAAATTTTAGATTCATAGACTTAATTTATGCTATCCACCTTAAATTTGCAATATCGGAATTGAAAAACTAATAATCATACCTAATAGTCATAGATAATCTATTTCAACAATCTTAGTTGTATCAATCAAGTATTCTTTTTTATTTTTTATTATGATTATTGTGTCCCAACACTTTCTCTTGATCTGTGTATAAGTCCTTTTACAAAGATTTAAAACCTCTGTTCCAAATTTAACCACATATCTATTACCTTTTTTATCATTTTATCCAATTATCTACCCTATACCTATTGGACTAGCATCAACCATCAATATCATTGACCTCCCTGAATCATAATTAATCTTTCTCAAAGTTGGTGGTGAAAAAAGAAATTTCTTCAATTTTTTCATTGCCTTGCTTTGCTAAATGTTTTATTGAAATTTAAATCCTTTTTTTTAATAAATAATATAATGGTTCTACTATATGTACAAAATATAGAATGCAAATGTGGCAAATAATGATTGATCCCAAAAATTATTCAATTCAAATGAAAATGCCTTGTAATGTCAAAAAAACATCTCTTTGAAATATCTTTCCTCATCTTTTATCAAAAAGTCCTCACATCCAACCTTCAATCCATCTAATGTCAAATCATCTTTAAATTCATGCCCTATTTTCCTTGGATCTCTCAAATTAGATTCTATAGAAGTCCTTTCTATCATTTTCTTAGAATCCAATAGTAGTAGCATTACCATTGGTTTAACCTTCTTGGCAATAGTATTGTACTTATTTTCTACCTTTACATTATATCTATCAATATATTCTTTCATCTTTTTATAAAATTCCTTAGATTGCATATTTACTATCTTATCATTACCCTCAAAATCCAAATCCAATAATACTTGTAATTCACCAATAGTATCACGAAAGTCACTTTCTTCAAACATCTCCAATATGCATTCATCTTCATCAAGCACATCACATTTTTTCAATTCATATTCTATATTTTTGACATTTTCTTTTCTATTCTTCTAAATTTTTTTATATTTTTAAATAAAATATATCTATTCTATCATAATGCAACAATAGCCTCATTTCTTCTAATAAACAATGTCATAATATGTGAAGTATTGCTTGAAAGTGCACCACGCACTTGACTGTAGAAGATAGAATGGAAATTACAATAACAAAATCCTAATTTTAATAGAATATTAAATAAACTCTAATTAAACCTTAATAATGATTAAAAAGCTTTAATCAAATTCAAAAAGAAACCTTAAAGATATTACAAAAGAAACAATAAGAAATCTTAAAAGAATTAAAAAATAATCTATTATTTCTTCTAATAAACAATAAAACTTAAAAGAATCCTTAAAAAAATATTAAAATAATTACAATATATCTTAAATAAATTTTAACTAAGTTTTAATTTAATCCTAGTTGAAACACTAATAGACTTCAATCAAATCTTAGACAAACTCTAAATCCTAAATCAAATCCTAGAAAAATCTTAATCAATCCTAAATCCTAAATTAAACCCTAATCAAATCTTAAACCCTAAAATAAATCCTAATCAATCCTAAGGTAGTTTAGAACCTTGATATCTTTTGATTAAACTATTGATCTTATTTAAAATTTTACATACCTATCAATCTCTTAGTTATTAATAAATACAACAAATTTTAGGACAATTGCACTTACTAAATAGAAGAAAAATCCTAAAATCTGTTGAGATGTTGGCTAGCCTTTGTCTCCAATCTTAATGCTAATCTTTCATTACTAATATTTTTTTTTTGCATTGTTATATTGATATCAAATTTCTCATATGTATTGAAAAACAAGTCTGTTATCTACATAAAAAAATTTTACTCCAATCCAACTAGAAAATTGTAAGAAATCTTAGAAATCCTTATTAGACCTAAAATTCTACTTTTCGAGACCCTCACCCACTTAAACCTCAATAATCCTCAATTCAACCATTAGATCAAGCTAAAATTTTCATCATGTATTAAGCTCAACTATAACCATTGACTCACAAAATTTTATCTTTAGATCTGCTCCAAAACTTTTGAAACTACCCAAAATGTCAATCCTCTTTTATATCACAACATCCTAAGTCATCCAAAACAATCTTGACTTTGTAAGGCTCTTACAAAGTCATTACAAATCCAAATCACACAAAATCAATGCTTATAGAAATCTTATCAAGTATGCTATCAAATTCTACTCTCTAAACTTCAAATGAACCCTAGAGTCACTATAGGTGTGCAGTTTTGTACATCATAGTCTGATTTTGATCCTAGTTGTGCAATTTTATGAATCAAGTTGACAACTAGTCCTCTACATGTATCAATTCTTGGCTTCTTGAGATAAATTTTGCTAAAATCTAATCTTAACTCCCTCTTACATATGCCTATATCATTTAATTTTCTAATTTATTTTAATTTTCTTTATTTATGGTCCTAAAAAATAAATAGAAGTTCATTTTATAAAAGGTAATATTAATACTTTTAGTTTTACTATCCTTTTGACTATTATCTATATTTCTAAGATAATTTATTATGATATTTTGATCTAAGAGCTTCTATAATATAATAATTTCTATACTCTTTTTTCAATTAGTCATGCTACATTATGATAGCGAAAAGCCATCACCCCTTCAACTATTGCAACCTTGTAATATAATATCATGTGGTGAAAATCCCCCATATATTCATCTCTAAATTCTCTAATAACCTTTGGCAAAGGTTGCTTTGTCAAACTTCCATGGTTTCTTTCATGATTATTACATATTTTCAAAAATTAAATTGTTCTTATTCCATCTTGACTTCTAATCCAAGCATATGCTAATTCATTGTCCATAACCTTTGTTTTTATATGAGTAGTTATAATATAAGATTGTCATAGAATGATAAGATAAGTAGACATATCTTGTACAAAGAAGTTTTGCTCAATACTAACATCTCATATTATAACCTTTATATTTGGATATATTCTATAAAATTCTCTTTTAGAATTATTTGCCACTCGAATTATCTATCCATGCTTGATGTCAATAAGCGACTTTTTCCTTTCATAAAACTCTTTTGACATCAAATTGATCTTCAAACCATGATCAATTAATGCTATAATAGGTTTTTCTAAATTCTCCAACTTCACCAATGTCTTTGTTGTTGCTCTTGATTAATGATTATAAGAATAATAACTTGAAGTTTGGATTTCTTTTTCTTCTTCTTCTTCTATAATCCTTATATGTGAAACATCTTTATATACATAAACATTTTCATCTTCACCTATCATCACTTTTGTCCCATGTGCATTTGAAGCCATATTTTCACTCAAAATTTGCCATATTTTCTTAATAATATCCATAATGACCTCATATAATTCTCTCTTTACTATCCCAATAATTTCTCTCAATATAAATTCCACTTTGCTATTTAAAATATATTCTTTTAAAATCTTCTTTAAATTCATTGTTGTCTAAATATCCACTTGTAATTTATAAGCATTAGCCTTTATTTTTTCTTTCATGATTTTTCTTTCTTTTGTAGGATCCTTCATTATTTTTATCTCTCTTTTGTTTTTCTTCTATTAATGCTTCATATTGACTCCTTGCAACATATGCATATATAAATAGACTATCAATTGGACTATTCTAATCTATAGTTTTTCAAATAGACTTACCTATATTAACTAATATATCTTTAGAAACCTTCCAATTTGCTGCACACTTCATTGCATTTGGCCACAATGAACTTATATGATCTAATCCTTCAATGTTTATGCTCGTAGAATCTAATTTTATGTCTTTGCTTCTATTGCATGAACCATTAATACTTTCATAGCTCTATTGCTAAATTTTGTCTTTAATTTTTTTCCACTTTTTTTTATGTGTATCATATTATCTTTGAAAAAAAAAACCCTTTATATAGCATCTTTGTAAAATCCTTACATTCTCTTCTTGAATGATCCATGCTATTACACTACATGTATTTATGTACTATACCTTCTATTAATCTTAATCTTTGTTTTTTTAACACTCTTGATGATTGATCCTTCTCTTTAAATTTTACAAATTTTATTTATAAATCTCTCATCTTTCATTTATTTTTATCAATGTTTATTTCTTCTTTCTTTGATATAGCCATTGAAGGTTGAATTATACATATAGGATTGATAGTAGGCATTTTTACTTGAGATATTTACAATGGTCTTTGAATTGTTGAAGTCACTTAGTAAAAGATATTACTTTAGGTAAGTTGTTAGTGGTCAAAAGGAGGCAAAAGAGTATAAGGAAATTACTATGATGGTCTATAAGATTTGTAGGAGGCGGCTAGGTTAAGAAAGAACCTAGGATTTAGTTGGATGAAATAGAAATGGATGTAACGTTAATGGATGTTACCTCGTTAGTTGGCTACCACCACATATAAGTAAGAAGTGTTGGAAGTAAGAATTATCTTACTCCATACTCTCTTTTGTGTGCAACCTTAGTGATGCTAAGTGTTGTGACTTCAAAGTGCTTGTTCTTTAATAGGTTATGGGCCCTCTCACCTTTAGTTGTGAGTTTTCAAGTTCTTTGAAGTCTTTTTTGGTGTTAAGAGTAGATCTTATGGTTGTTGCTGATGTTAGGGATTTGATATCTTCTAAATCTCCTTTTGCATCTAGTTGTTGATGTAGTTATGCTCTTATTTGTTGTTAAGTGCATTCATAATTTTGGAAGTTGTTAGATACTTTAGATTGATGTTTAAAGACACTTGTGTTGTGTTTTCTTGCTGAGTTTCATAATTGATACTCTAACTTTTTGCTTTTATGTATTAATCTCGTTAAGAGACCTCCTTATTGTGATAAGAGATGCTTTGTAAGGTTAAAAGTGTTTTATAAAAGAAGAGAGGTGATTAAAGATAGGCAAAGCTTATTCAAGACATTATCAGACTTGTGAGAAGTCTTATAAGTAAAGTTGAGAGTGATTGAAGAGTGTAAACAATAGTTTACTCATTAAGAAGGCATTCTGGTTTTCTAAGGCAACAATATTTTTTTGTTGATTTTGAGAGTTCATTCTTCTCTTTTTTTGATTTTTTTTTGATACACTCCTTTCTTACATATGGCTATAAGTGATGGTGAGGATTTGAGAGTAATTAAAAAGTTTAGGGATGACAACTTCTACCATTGAAAGAAGAAAATAGAGCTCTTATTGGCTGCATTAAACCTTTGAGATATTATTGATGAAAGTAAAGACCCTCCAAGTGACAATGCTGATGTGAAGGTGAAGGAGTATAAATGACGTGAAAGAAAGAATTTTGGCATGATTACAATAAATCTTGATGATGTCAACTTTTCATATGTAATTGCTTGCACTCGACCAGCGAAAGCATAGAAGATTCTTTGTAATCTTTATGAGAGTAGAAATCTTGCCAACATTCTATGGACAAGAAAGAATTTCTTAACAGTAATGATGGAAGAAGGAGATGACCTCATGGCTCATGTCAACAAGGTAAAAGTACTTACAAACCAACTAGCAGTTGTTGATATATCAATTGATGATAGAGAAATTGTGTTAATATTACTCATGAACCTTTCCAAGTTCTACAACTACATTATTGTGGCATTGGAGTCCATCAACATGAAGGAGCTTACTATGAACTATGTCATATCAAGACTTGCTCATGAAATTACTAAGAGAAAAGAAAAAGAGCATCAAAGTGAGGATTCGGCTCTATTCTCAAGACAAGACAAAGGTAGTTTTTTTCACCAACATGATAATTCAAAGAGTAACATGAGAAATTACTATATTTATAGAAAACTAGATCACTTTGCTAAGAATTACTATAAAGCCAAGAAAGAAGATAGAAAGAATGTAAATAATGCTTCTGATAAACTTTGGTGAAGATGATTATGCTTTTATGGCAAGTGAAAGAGCCTCTATGGCTGTGATGTCTAAGTGGATTATAGATTCAAGTGCTACTAAGCACATGACACCATATAAGTATTCATTTGACATTTATGAAGAAATTTCAGCAATCAAAGTTTGGTTGGGAGACAATGGCATGGTACAAGCAATTGGAATTGGCTCAATTGTTGTGGAGATTATTGTGAAGGACCAAATCAAGAAGATTAGATTGAAAGAAGTCTTACATATGCCAAAGATGAAAAAGAATCTTTTTTCGATGAGTAAACTTCTATCACATGGTTGTAAGGTTCAATTTGACATGAATAGATGCTTTGTGAAGACAATGGGTAGACAACATGTTGCCAAAGGCCTTAGAAATGGAAATCTCTACTTCATAAATTGTAAGAAGGTGAATGGACTTAAAGTGGCTTGGATCTTGGTTATTTCAGCCACAACGCCATGACACTTGCTTGTGAAGGTTGTATACAAGGCAAACAACAAAGAAGTTTATTTCCAAATGGAGTTGCAAGATGTGCAACCAGATTATTAGAGATTGTGCATTCTGGTATTTGTAGACCAATGAAGACACCATCAATTAGAGGAGCAAGATACTTTATTACATTCATTGATGATTTTTCAAGAAAAGTGTGGATTTACATCATAAAAGCTAAGAGTGAGTGCTTTTCAAGGTTTAAAGAGTTTATAGCTCTTGTAAAAAAATAATGTGAGTACAAGAGCAAAGTATTGTGCACGGACAATAGAGGTGAATATATGTCAAAGTATTTTGATGAATTCTTGAAGATTCAAGGTGTTATAAGACAAACCTCTACTCTTTACACTCCACAACAAATTGGAGTTGTTGAAAGAGCAAATCGCACCATTGTGGAGATGGCAAGGAGTATGCTTCATGCACAACATCTTGAATATGAGTATTAGGTTGAAGCCATGGTTACTTTAGTGTACATAAAGAATATGTGCCCTATAAATGCACTCACATCTATGACTTCACAAGAAGCTTGGAGTGGCAAGAAATGTTGTGTTTCATACATGACGATCTTTGGATGCATTGCTTATGCAAAGGTACCACATTGCATGAGGTCCAAACTTGATGCAAAGAGTACAAAATGTATATTTGTTGGATATTATGAAGGTACAAAGGCATACATGCTAATGTGTTTTGAAACCAAGAAGATCATTAAAAGTCGTGATGTTGAGTTTTTGGAACATAAGAGTACTTTTGAGCACTTGGAGATGTGTCCAAGTGGGAATAATGGTATGTTTGTGGATACATCATCAATTTCAGCAAGGAAAGAAGAAGAAGATGATGGTGACGATGAAAATGTCTGAAATGCAAATCAAGGTGAAGTGCCAAAAAAATAGACCATAGTGTGCCTTCGATTGTTAGAACCAACAATGAATACAATGAAGATATTGATGATAATGATGATGATGAGGAGTATTAACTTTTAAAAGAGAAAAGACAAGCTTTAAAGAAGAAGAAGCTTGAAAGAGAGCATGAAGTATAAGAAGATGAAGCCTCTCCAAATAAAAAAAGATATCTTTTGAGAGAAAGAAAACTACATAGTGAATAGTGGAAGGACCGCATATTTCTTCAAGTAAGTGAAAAACATGCCAATGTTCCTCTTCTTATTGATCCATTAAGTTTGTGTGATGCAATGAAGTCCACGGATACTATCAAGTGGAAGAATGCTATCAAAGAAGAATACAAATCACTCATAGACAATGGAACATTTGCTCTTGTGGCCAAATTCACCACCATTAGAATCATTGTGGTAATTGGGGCAGCAATGGACTTCGAAATGCATCAAATAGATGTGAAGACAATATTCTTGAATAGAAGCTTAAAAGAAGACATCTACATAGATCAACCTCAAGGATTTATATAAGAAGGCAATCAACATCTTGTTTGTAAGTTGAGAAAATCTTTATATGGTCTAAAGCAATCTCTAAGGGCATGATATCAACGCATTGATACTTTCTTTGTGACTGAAGGATTTGTAAGGAGTGAAGCTGATCATTCCTTATATGTGATGCAATCAAATGAGTTCATATTGATTGTCATCTTATATGTTCATGACCTAATTATCTTAACCAATACTATGAAGATAATGGATTGGTTGAAGGCAAAGTTAGAAAGAAAGTATGAGATGAGTGATTTGGAAGAGCTTCACTATTATTTAGGAGTGGAGTTTGTAAGAAATTGTACTAAAAAGACCATTATAATGAACCAAAGCAAGTATATTGAAGAGGTGTTGAAACGATTCAACATAGAAGAGTGTAAGCCTATTGGAACACCTTTGGAGGCCAATTTGAAGTTGATGAAGCTCATTGATGAAGAATTTACTGAAGTTGAAGGTCAAATACAAGGAATTTCATACAAGGCAATAGTAAGCTCACTAATGTATGCAATGGTTGGCACAAAGGTGGATCTTGCATATGCGGTGAGTGTTGTGAGCCAAAACATATCAAAGGCTGGACCAATCCATTGAGCAACCATCAAAAGGATCATGAGGTACTTAAAAGGTATTTTGAACTTCAAATTGTGCCTTGGAGGTGATAACATTACTTTGCATGGTTATTGTGATGCGGATTGGACTAGAGATGTAAATGATAGAAGATCGACAACAAGGTATGTGTTCTTTTTTGGAGTGGAAGTTATATCATGGAATTGTAAGAGACAACCAACAATTGCAAGGTCAATAATGAAGGCAGAGTACATAACAATAAGCCATGGTGCAATGGAGGTAATATGGCTAAGACAACTTTTGGAGGACATTGAAGATGTGCAAATGGAAGCAACTCCAATGGAGTGTGACAATCAAAGATGTCTTGCATTTACAAAGAATTCCAAACATCATTGAAGGACAAAACACATTGACATTCAACATCACTTCATAAGAGAGAAGATTGAAATGGGAGTGATTGATATGAAATATTGTGCAATAGAGGACATGCTTGATGATTTTTTGACAAAGACATTAATTAAGGATAGACACCATATGTTACTAAGTGACTTACTTTAATACTCCTACTTTGCTATTGATCAAAGGACTTTCAATCTTAATACCTTTAGTTCGATGAAGTAGAAATGGATGTAACGTTAATAGAAGTTGCCTCATTAGCTGGCAACCACCACCTATAAGTAAGAAGTGTTGGAAGTAAGAGTTATCTTACTCCATACTCTCTTTTGTGTATAACCTTACTGATGCTAAGTGTTGTGACTTCAAAGTGCTTGTTCTTCAATATGAATATCTACCCTATCTTTTTTCTTTTTGTAAGCAATTCTATTGCCTCTTCTACTTCTTTTTAATTTTTTTTTAATTCTTCATCTTCTTCTTTATATTCAAGCAAGATTTCTAACTTCTCTAACAATTTTCTATCAACTGCTTGAAAAAAAAAAACTCCACTTTACTTGGATTTAATAATTATCTCTTTTTTTTTGATAAATAAGAATACTACTTTTTAAACTTCCTTAATAATTTTATTGCTAGAAGATCCTTCTTAGGCCTTTCAATCCATTCAAAAGATGATTTCTTTGTGACCTAATCACTATCTTTCAAAAAAAAACTCATCTTTCAATGCTTGAAAAAATTTCTCCCATGAACCTCTAAAATATCCTATAATAGACTTCACATGATTTCTTATCTCTAGAGCAATAGCAAGATCAAATAATTGAACCACCTCCCTTTCTAGAACATATTTCAATTCTATTTCTTTTACATAGTATCTTAAATACTTTGTGATATCTTTTCCTTCAAATTGATCAATCTTATCCACAACTACCTATAATGCTTTATTTTTCATACCCTCTTTGCATTCTTTAATCTATTTCTCTTGATTAAATAAGGTAAAAGCATCCAACCTACCTATAAAGGTGGCATCAAAATACAAACCTTATCTTCTACTAATATCTCCACTTGTAGCTTGAATGAAAGCATTGCCCATAGTTTCTCTTTCAACTCTCTTGTCTTCTTTCTCCATAATTCAATTAATCCAAGAAATTTTTTAAATATCTTTGATATCAAGCTTTTGACATTGAGTTCATCAAAAATATGCCGTATTATATAAAGTCTTCTTTGAAAATGCATTGAACACCTGGCTATGGAAGATAGAATAGAAATTGCAACAACAAAATCTTAACTTTAGTATAATATCAAATAAACTCTAATTAAATCTTAACAATGCTAAGCAAGCTTTAATCAAATTCAAAAGAAACCTTACAGAAATTACAAAAGTAAGAATAAGAATTCAAAAAAAATCCACAATAAATCTTAAAAGAATCCTTAAAAAATCCTAAAGAAATATTAAAATAATCACAAATATATCTTAAATAAATCTCAACCAAGTTCTAATTCAATCTTACTTAAAATCCTAATAGAATTCAATCAAATCTTAAGCCAAATTCTAAACCTTAAGCAAATCCTAAATCCTAAATCCTAAATTAAATCCTAAGTCCTAAGCAAATTCTAAATCTTAAATCCTAAAAAAATATTAAATCCTAAAAAAATCCTTAATTTTAAATTCTAAATAAATTCCTAAATCCAAGTCCAATCCTAATTCTAAACCAAATCTTAATCCTAAATTAAATCCTAATGAAAATCTAATCAATCCAACCTAATCCTAGTATAGCTAAGAACCTCAATATCTATTGATAAAATACTTCTCAATAACTAAATTAATAACAAGCACACAAAATTTGAAGAAAATCAAACTTATCAAATAGAAAAAGAAAATATCAAAATCCGTTCAAGTGTTAGCCAACCTCCTTCTTTAATCTTGATGCAGGTCTTTTAGTATCAATATCTCTTTTTTACATCATTCAATTTTTTTTAAAATTCATATATATATCTTAAATCAACTCTATTAATCTTAGACATAAATTTCACTCTAATCCAACTAGTAGATTGTTGAAGATCTTAGAAATCCTAATTGCCTCTCAAAGTCTAATTTTTGAGATTTTAATTTACTTGAAATTTAATAACCTTCAATTCGACCTTTTGATTAAGCTTGAACTTTTAGCATATACTTCAAACAATCATTCTCATAAGTCCTTGAAATTTGAATTGTAGATCTACTACCAAACTCACATTTTTTTTCAAAACATAATATCCTTTTTAATTTACAAATTCTAGAGTCACCTAAAAAAACTATGACTTTGCAAAGCTCTTACAAAGTTATTACATACTTAAATCAATTAAAATCAATGCCTAAAGAAATCCTATCAAGTCAACTATTAAATCTTGCTCTTTGATCTACAAAAGAATCCCAAACTTGTCGTAGGTGCATGGTTTTGTGCCTTAGGGTCTGATTTCGATCCAAGTTGACAATCAATTCTCTTTGGATATTAATATTTGATAATTTGAGGTAATTTTTTCTTGAATCTATTGATATTTTTTTCTAAACTTATCTATATTAATTACTTATCTCATTTACTTTGATTTGAGATATTTAAGTTCCTACAAAGAAAATAAAAGTATTTTTTTAAGAGGCAACATTAAAACTAAACCATTTATATCTTCTTTTCATTTATCTTTATTTTTCTATTACATCTTTTTACTATGCTCTTCTATAAAAGCATCCATGTTTTTATTTTTTACCAAATAATTATGTTATTATATGATAAGATATGGCCAAAATCTTACATGATTCTTAGTAAAGATTCTATTTTCTCTTTAGATCCCTCACTTTGTTCTATAATGAAGTTTATTTAAGACCAAAAAATCACAAAGTCTTAGCTTTGTTAGATTCAAGAACCTCAACTTATTTTATAGATGAAGATTTTATCAAAAAATAAGAGATATTGTAAGTCAAGAAAACAAAATCCATACATGAAGTCATATATGGTCATTTGCTATCTTCTAGAGATGTTATGTTGTCTTATTATGTGATGTCTTGCTTGAGAGTACCAAGAACCTGACTATCAAAGGTAGAATGGAAATTACAACATCAAAATTTTAATTCTAATAGAATATCAAATAAACTCTAATTAAACTTTGATAATGCTAAACAAGTCCTAAAAAATATTTAAAAAATTACAAATATATCTTAAATAAATTTAAATCAATTTCAAATTTAATTCTAATTAAAATACTGATGGACTTCAATCAAATCTTAGAAAAATTCTAAATCCTAAACCAAACCATAAATCAAACCTTAGAAAAATCCTAAATCCTAAACTAAATCCTAAATCAAATCTTAAACAAATCCTAAATCAAATCTTAAAAAAACTCTAAACCCTAAACCAAATCCTAAATCAAACCATAAATCAAACCATAAATCAAATCTTAGACAAATCCTAAACCTTAAACCAAATTTTAAATCAAATCTTAGACAAATCCTAAATCAAATCCTAGAAAAATCCTAAATCCTAAATTAAATCCTAGATCAAATCTTAGATCCTAAATCAAATCCTAAATCAAATCCTAAATAAATTCTAAATCCTAAATCAAATTCTAGAAAAATTCTAAATCCTAAATCAAATCCTAGATAAATCCTAAATCCTAAATCACATCCTAAGAAAATTCTAAATCCTAAACTAAAATCTAGAAAAATCCTAAATCCTAAATCAAATCCTAATCTTACTCAATCTAATCCTAGCACAATTTAGAATCTCAATATCTATCAATTGAACCTTTGATCTTGTTGAAAAATTTACACACCTTTTAACAACTAAGTTGAAAATAATCATACAAAATTTGAAGATAATCACAATTATCAAATAGAAAAAAAATCCTAAAATCTGCTTGAGAATTGGCCAACCTCTTATTTCAATCTAAATGTTGAACTTTGAGTACTAATATTTTTGTATCTAATCATTTAGTTATTTTCAAATTTCACATATGTATAGAAAATAAAGTTTTTTATCTTTAGATATAAAATTTATTCTAATTCAATTAATAGATTGTTGAAGATCTTAGAAATACTAACTACCTATCAAAGTCCAATGTCTGAGATCTCAACCTATTTGAAATTTAATAGTCTTCAATTAAACCATTTGATCAAGCTCAAACTTACAACATATATTTTAAACAACTATTCTTATAAATCATCAAAATTTGACCTATAGATCTACTATCAAATTTACAAAATTCTTCAAAACGTAATACCTTTTTTATTTTATAAATTCTAGAGTCACCCAAAACAACTATGATTTTTCAAAGCTCTTGCAAAGTCATTACATACTTAATTCCCTCAAAATTAATACTTAAAAAAATGCTATCAAGTCTACTTTCAAATTATATTCTCTGATCTACTAAAAAAAAATTGAATTGCTATCTATGCCTAATTTTGTCCCTTGGGATCTAATTTCAATCCATGCTGATAACCAATCTTTTTTGGGTATCAAATTTTACCATTTTGAGTTAATTTTTATTTTAATTAACTCCTAAATTCTTCCTTCATATGCTCATATTTTTTATTTTTCTAATCTACCTTATTTTACCTTATTTATGGCCTTACAAAGTAAATAGAAGCCTACTTTGTAAAAAGATAGTATTTAAACCTCTAGTTCTACTTTCTTTTGGACTATTGTCTATTTTCTAGTCTAATTTTCTACAATATTTGAAGTAAGTTCTTCTATAATATAATAGATTCTTCACCCTTCCACCTATTAGTTATATTCTATTACAACAACACATAAGACTATTTATTTAGATGTAACAAATAAAGATCATAAAAGCATAATTATATTTAATGTAATAAAATCTCCATTTAATTTAATTATTTGAAGTTTATCTTGATTAAAAAAATATAATACTAGATAAATTGAATTTCTCATAATCTTAATATATTTGGTAGTTTAATCTAAAATTTCATAAATCAAGTAGAAATACATATGTCTAGTATATCTAAATCTTTATTAGTAGGTATAAGAGCTTTTATGCATGCCACAAAAAAAAGGTCATCTTTTGCTATATATGCCATGACCATTTTTAATTGTAGAAAGATATCAAGTAATATTTTTAGTTTGTATCAAGATTTTTATGATGTTTTTGAAAAACAAAATACAAATATTCTTTGAAAATATTATCTTTATGATTGTTTCATTGATCTTCAAGAAAGAACTCAACTATAATTTGGACCAATCTATAGTCTATTACAAAATGACTTAATTGCATTCAAGGAATAAATTGATGAGAATTTGGCTAAAAATTTCATATGCTATTCTAAATCTCCAACCGAGGCTCTTATCTTATTTGTGAAGAAAAAAGTTAGATCTTTGCAAATGTGTGTGGAGTATTGAAAACTCAAGAAGATCGCCATTAAGAATAAGTATCCTCTACCTTTGATTTCAAGACTTCTGAATCAACTCAATTAAACAAAGATCTATACAAAAATATATCTACAAAGTTCATATTATCTGATATGCATTAAAAAAAGACATGAATGAAAAATTATATTTTGAATTAAGTATAGGCATTTTTGAATACAATGTCATGCCATTTGGACTCACAAATGTATCAGTTGTTTTTCAATATCTAATGAATGATGTCTTTTATGAGTTTCTTCATGATTTTTTTGTCTATTATTTGAACAATATCTTAATTTATTCTAAAAATATAAAAGAGCATGAAATTCATCTTAATTATATACTATAAAACTTAGAGATGCAAGATTATATGTCAAAATAGAAAAGTATATATTCTACACTATTTAAGTTGACTTCTTAAGATATATTATTTCTAACAAAAGACTAATAATGGATCCAAAGAAGATCTTGATTATCATAGATTAGAAGATTTTAAGAATAGTAAGAGATGTACAATGCTTTTTGAGCTTTATCAATTACTATCAGATTTTCATCAAGAATTTTTGTGAAGTTGTAGCTCTGCTTTTACATTTAATATATAAAGATTAACTTAAGTAGAGTAACAAAGTCAAAGCATTATTTGATGTTTTAAAAAAGATAATTACTTTTGCATCAATTTTATATTATTTAGACTTTTTCAAGGTATTTTTCATAGAAATAGATGCATTAAATTTTACCTTTGGTGTAGTATTATCATAAATGGGAATAGATGACAAACACTATCTACTAACTTTTTATTCTAAAAAAAAAATCAGCGGTCAAGATTAATTATGAGATTTATAATAAAAAATTCTTTGCAATAGTATATTCATTTCAAGAATGGAATCGTTATTTAGAAGGCACCTTAAGTCTTGTCACCATATATATAAATTATAAGAATCTCAAGTATTCTATATTGGCACCTATTTTGAATTGTCACCAAGCTCATTGGAGCATGACTTTATTGAGATTTGATTTCAAGATTACTTATCAATCCAAAAAATAACAAGGTTTGTTGAACTCCTTTCTAAACGATTT
Organism: Physcomitrium patens; assembly: GCF_059467195.1. Taxonomy (NCBI): domain Eukaryota; kingdom Viridiplantae; phylum Streptophyta; class Bryopsida; order Funariales; family Funariaceae; genus Physcomitrium; species Physcomitrium patens. The sequence continues at coordinate 5,695,177 of NC_143426.1, forward strand.
TATCTTGAATCTAAAGAAAGAGATGTATCTTTTTATCAATAAAGAATGATTTTTTTGAAGCTAGAGCATTTTCACCTTTGAACAATAAAATCAAAATTGACTGTTGATTCAACCTTTGTTAAAAAAATTTGATCAAGTATATCCTCTTATTATCTTATCTATGATATCAAGAATAATACTTCTAAATCTCATGATACTTTCAAGTTCAAGTTTAAGAACAACCTATTCTATTTCAAGAGACAATTATGTATTCAAGAAGGTAAGGCATGATTATATGTTTTTCAAGCTTCTCATGACTTTTTAGCAACTAAATATTTTAGATACAATAAAACTTAGAAGCTAACATCATGTCACGGACACAAAAATATAGGCTCGAGATCTAACAAGAAGTTCAAGAAGAACTGGCAAGAACTAGATTAATCAGATGAATACAAGAATAACACCAGAGAGGTGAGCTAGAGCTCCAAGAAATGTGTTGTCGAGACTGAAGAACTCTTCAGCCTCGATTCTAATATATACTCCTATTTAGGAAGCTTCTCAAGCAACTTCTACCAACTAAGAAGCTTCTCAAGCAACTTCTACCAACTAGGAAGCTTCTCAAGCAACTTCTACCAACTAGAAAGCTTCTCAAGCAACTTCCACCAATTATGAAGCTTCTCAAGCGACTTCCACCAACTAGGAAGCTTCTCAAGCAACTTCCACCAACTAAGAAGCTTTTTAAGCAACTTCGACCAATTAGGAAGCTTCTCAAGCGACTTCCACCAACTAGGAAGCTTCTCAAGCAACTTCTACCAACTAAGAAGCTTCTTAAGCAACTTCTACCAACTAGAAAGCTTCTCAAGAAACTTCCACCAACTAAGAAGCTTCTCAAGCGACTTCCACCAACTATGAAGCTTTTCAAGTAACTTCCACCAACTAAGAAGCTTCTCAAGCAACTTCTACCAACTAGGAAGCTTCTCAAGCAACTTCCACCAACTAAGAAGCTTCTCAAGTGACTTCCACCAACTAGGAAGCTTCTCAAGTAACTTCCATCAACTAGGAGCTTTTAGAAGGTTCCAGAGACTTGCTTCTAGAAAGTTCTAGAAACTTGTTTCTAGAAGGTTTTAAGGACTATGTCCTTAACATCACCCCCTCCTTTAGCTTCGAGGTCTCTGAGAAGCAATATTATTGTTAATCAGTATCAATACAAGAAAATAAAGATATGTCGTATAATGTCTGCTATGAACTCCAATTGTTGTTCACGAGGTAAGTGGTTCATCGGCCCTTGAAGCCAACGGTAGAGGCCCACGCCTTCGACTTCTGACCAAGCATGAACTTCTGTGTCTTCAATGTGAAATTGTCTTGCAAACATGCCTTCTGGTTGACCATCGTAAGCAAGCTTGAATTCAAATACAATCACCAGTGATCGGTTACTCGGTATCCTCCATCGTCGTCGTGGTATAGGCGGTTCTTCATCTCGGGGTCGCCTTCGTGAGCTAGTCGATTGACATAATCTGACTGGCATAGTATCTATCTTTTGACTATCTATATCAGAAGGCTATTGAAAAAATTCTACTTTATCAACTACGAGTTTTGGTGGTGCTCTCTCCCTTTCTTATATTCTTGGATGAGCAAGCTTCAGAAGGAAGCTATCGTCAAACCGGCTTAGGTTTATGAAGATGTTGATGATGAAACTCTTGTACCTTTTGTGGCGCATTGGCAAGATTTTCAACTGGTTCCCACGTTCGCTCATTAATATCGTAGCCGCACTAATGAACAAGATACTCCAACTTGTCCCACCTTTGCCATGAATCCAATACCTTTTCGACCTCGTATTCCTCATGGTTCTCGATCTCAATACTAGGTGGCGGACATTGTACTCTTCGAGGAAAGGATGACTCTCGATAAGGCTCCAACAGATAAACATGAAAGACAAGATGTACCTTTATAGAAGCCAGTAATTCCAGACGGTACGCCACTGGATTGATTTGCTTCTGAATGATAAATGGTCTCAATCTTCGATAGTCCAACTTATCACATGGTCGCTTGGTCTTGATATTCCGTCGAAGAAGCCATACTTTATCTCCAATTTTGAAAGTAGGTGCTTGATTCCGAAATCTATCTACAAATGCCTTGTAGGATTCTTGACGAGATTGTAATTGAAGCTTCAACGTAGTTTGAAGCTCTAATAGTTGCTTCGCAAATCCTTCAGCTGCTGGATTGTTATTTGTTGACGGACTCAATCAATCAAGCTTCGGATGATACCCATAGTTAGCAAAGAATGATGTGTATTGAGTCGACGCATGGAGGGTGTTGTTATATGCAAACTCAACTAGCGACAGATATGCGGTCCAATTATCTTGCTGATAGTTGATGCTGCATCGTAAGTATTGTTCCAAGACTTGGTTCACCAGTTTCGTTGTCGTATGGCGTGATTTGCTATCTGGGAATACACTGGGTATCTAGCTCTAGAGAGCGTACCTTAAACCTTTATATGATTCTTTTCTTGGCTTCCAAAACTCCTTTATTTTTATATAAAACTCCAAATATAACAAAATCCCTTCAAAACATATTTTTCCCGCGAAAGGTTTTTTTGCGCCAAACTTTAGAAAATCATAACTATTGATCTAACCGTTCTATTTGTTTCAAATTTACAAGATAGGTAGAATTTATCCTTAACTTGTACCACAAAAAAACCAACCACAAATTCACTCCGAATCTTTTGGCATCTAAGAAACCCTAGCAGACACTCCAAACCCTAATTTACAAGCACCCAAAAACTATTTTCCTTATATCTCAAAAACCCGAACTCCAAATATCATAAAACTTATGCACAAAGTTTACTAACATGAAATTACACATTCCTTGAAATTTTGAGCCAAAACCTCACAAAACTGCTCAAGATATAGCTCAAGAGACAAACACTAGTAATTCGGTTTACTTACTACCCTTAGATTGCATGTGCTGACTTCAAAACCCAGTAACTCCTTCATTCCAACTTGGAATCCAGTAAGCAGTATGTGAAAAATATAGCCGAAAAAGTGCTCTCTCCAATCGCGGTCTCCGATCCTCAATTGACGTCCGTACGCGTGCATTATGCCCAAAAGAGTGACAGTAGGTCCAAAACTAACACCTTAACTTTGAGCGCCTATAACTTCTTCATAAAAACCCCAAATGACACAAAACTTGCACCAAAACCTTAACCAAAAACCTTAATCTTCTAAACTTAGCCTTTAAAGTTCGAATGGCTCGAGAAACTAACCCTAATTCCTTATATGGCCTCGGGCAGCCTCCTCAAAGCCCATTGGTCATGATTTTTGACCAATAGGAATGGAGATTTTTATTTTTCATCTCCATTCATCTATATTGGTGCCCTTATTCCTCCTTTTGCTACCAAAATCCTTCTTCAATCCTTTTTCTTATGAGATTTACATAATGTATGCTCTAAACACCAAATAAAAGAACCAAAATAAATTTTCAAATGTCACCAATGTCTAACAAAGGTGACTCTAAATATTTAGAAGTTACTACCAACCAAAACCAATCTTAAAACCCACTATCAAAAAGAAATTAAAGTTATACAAATTTTATAGTAATCTTTTTAAACAACCTCTTCTCAAAGTAATAATCAAATTATATTCTACAACCAACTAAAATCTACTAACATGGCTCTCACCATATTACTTAATAAATTATATATTAAGTACATAATTACATTATTTTCATATAGTAGCCGAACCACAACACGACACCGTTTGGCCGTCAGTTTGAGGATGAAAAGCCGAAGAAAGCTTCATATCCACCTTCAGTATCTCAAAAAGAGATCTCCAAAACTTTGATACGAACTGGGTTCCTCGATTTGATATGATATCATCTGGTAGTCCATGATATCGATATACATTATCGAGAAAGAGCCTTGCTGTGACTTCACTAGACGATGTCTTCTTGCAAGGAACAAAGTGCACCATTTTTGTAAGCCGATCTACCACGACAAAGATGCTGTCAAATGAGTTCGATGATGGCAGGTCCGTGATGAAGTCCATGGAAATTGAAGACCATGGTCGACGTGGAATCGACAATGGCTGTAGGAGTCCATAAGGGCGATGCCGAGGATTCTTGGATCTTGAACAGATGTCACAGGAGAGGACAAAATCTTTCACATCTTTCCACATTTGGGGCCACCAAAAATCTCGAGAAATAAGCTCCAAGGTCTTGTTGAATCCAAAATGTCCCGCAGTTGGCAAATCGTGGCGAGATTGAAGAACTCGGAGTCGTGCTAGTCCTTTTGGGATATATAATCGCTCCTCAAAGTATAAAAGATCTCCCTCCACCTTGAACTTGTCGTCATTGGCACACTGCTTAATATCAATAGCTACTGAATCTTCAATGGTCACGGCACGTACCTGATTCAGGAAGTCAGCATCAATTGGCACAATAGTAGCACAAAGCTGAAATTGCTCTCGCTTCAACAATGTCGTACATTGTTGATCAAACATTGCTTCTCCAGCCTTTGGTATAAGATACGATCTCTTCGATAAGGCATCAGATAGTCCTTGTTGCTTTCCAGGTCGATAAGTGATAACAAAATCAAATCTAAATAGCAACATACTCCACCGAGCTTGACGTCGATTTAGAACTCGAGCCGACATGAAATACTCCAAATTCTTGTGATCAGTGTATATGGTCACTGGGTGTGTAGTTCCTTCAAGAAAGTGACGCCATTCTTGGAAAGAATCCACTATAGCAAGAAGTTCCTTATCGTGGATCTCATAATTGATTTCAGCAGCAGACAACTTTCGAGAATAAAATGCAACCGAATGGAGCTTCTTGTCTTCTCTCATTTGTGAAAGTACAACTCCCAAAGCAAAATCCGAAGCATGAGTTTCTAAATAGAAGGCCTTTATAAAGTCTGAATGTACCAAGATTGGAGCCGTAGTAAATGCCGTCTTCAGGTCTTGAAATGCCTTCTCCACTAGAGGTCCCCATTCCAGCTTATCCTTGCATGTCAATCGAGTGAGAGGAGCAGCAACTTGAGAATAATTCTTGATGAAGATTCGATACAAGTTAGCAAAGCCAAAAAAGCATTGTACGTCTCTAACCATCTTCGGAACTTCCTACGACACGATTGCTTCCACCTTCTTGGAGTCTATCTTCAAGCCTTCCATAGTCGCAATGAATCCCAAAAATTCCATCTCCATTTGGTGAAATAAACACTTCTCCAACTTGGTATATAGTCCTCGTTTGCATAGTTTCTTCAAGATCAAACGAACATGCTTTTCATGTTCTTCCTCATTTTTGGAGAATATCAAAATATCATCCAAGTAGATGACAACAAAATCATCAAGGTGCTCCCGAAAAATGTCATTCATCATATGTTGGAAGACTGTTGGAGCATTGGTAAGACTAAAGGGCATGACATTATATTCAAAATGGCCATACCTTGTACGGAACGCTCTCTTCCACTCATCTCCTTCCTTAATTTGTACGAGGTTGTAAGCTCCCCTTAGATCAATTTTTGTAAAGATCTTTGCATGTCCAAGTTGTTCTAAGAGACCAGAAATCAAGGGTAACGGATAACGATTCTTCTTTGTTACCTTGTTGAGGCCTCGATAGTCCACGCACATCCGCAATGAGCCATCTTTCTTCTTCACAAATAAGATGGGTGCTCCAGTTGACGATTTTGAATGACGGATGAAGTTCTTGGCTAGATTCTCGTCAATGTACTTCTGCAATTCCACCAACTCTGTCTGCGATAGATTGTAGATTGGGCCAAAAGGCGATTGTGCTCCTTCCTGTAAGTCTATGGCGCAATCATATGGTCTGTGTTCCGGTAGTATGTCGGCATTTTTCTTTTGAAACACGTCTTTAAAATCCTTATATTGCTCCGATATACTTGCTGTCGAGATCTTCTCCCCAATAGTTGGAGTCGCATAAATGACAAATGGTGTGCCTTCCTTGGACGATCTTATAAACGCTCTTGCTCCAATAAATAAAGATTTTTCTATCCAGGATTTTCTACTAGGCTTGCTCTTGGGTGGTTTTGTGGGAAAGGTCATCTTCCGCAACTTCCAATCTATGGATGGGTTATGCTTTTCCAACCAAGAAAGACCAAGAATAACAGGATTTGATGGGGTTCTAATAATATTGAAAATAATATGACTATTATGGCCCTTAAACGTCACTTCTATAGGTTCTGATTTATGGGTGACACTACCAAACAATAAAGGTCGTCCATCTATGACCTCAACGTGAACAGGTTTGGATTTTTGTACTAAAGGGATCTTATGATGCTTCGTAAATTCTTCGTCTAAAAAATAAGGAGATGCTCCTGAATCTAATAATGCTAAGATTTTTAGTTTTTGAGGGCCAATAAATAAAGGGATTGTAAAACAAAGGGCAAGTTGAGCGGAAAAAAAGGAACTTGATTGTTGTTGCGATATTTCACTATCCAGCCACACGGTTTCTATTGAGGTTGGGCATCCTCGTTTTCTTGAACAAACATGCCTCTGGTCCTGACAATGCATCCATCTTACTTCTTGGGGCAGTTTCTAACTTTGTGGCCTTCTTCACCGCAATATAAGCATAGACCTTCTTCCATACGCCGCTTTTTTTCTTCTAGAGTAAGAGATTTGACACGTACTGCATCAATTTGCATATCTTCTACCTTTGAATGTGAATTTACGTTGCTTGCTGACATAGTTGGGGCATGGTGAACCGTATGTTGTCTTGAGCGTTGATCTTGGCGATGTAGAAATAGGCGATTATTATACTTCACAGCTTGGCTAATAGCTTCGTTGAGCATTCACGAATCAGGAAGAATTAGCAACAAAGCCTTCACATCATCCCTTAAATCTCAATAGAATTGATTCATCAATGCTTCTTCGTCCCAATTGATGTCACATGCTAGTTGCCTAAACTCCGATGGATAGACTGATGTAGAGCGCATCCCTTGTCGTAGTGACCGGATCTTTATTATAGCCCATCAAACCTTGTTGTTTTCACTAAATGCTTCTGCAAACGCCTCCAAGAAGGTTTCAAAGTTGTTTAGTATGGATGATCATTTCTCAAACAAAGGAGCAAATCATGATAGAGCTTGCCCTGTAAGTAAGGTTCCAATAAGTCCAACACGTGACTCCTCCTTTGGATAGTGTTCGGGCTGTGAAACTGTTATCAACCTGATTTGATTGACAAATCCTCGAAACTTGGAACGCGTACCATCGAACTTGTCCGGAAGGCTAACTCGGGGCTCCTTATGTTGTAGAACTAATGGTGCTTGTCGAACCTAAGGCAAAGTTGCTTCTCCAAGTGTAGAAGTTTGAGGCTGATGCAACCTAGTTTGTGCCATCCCAGATGTTCCATCATTATGAATCCTTGCCATGATTCCTTCAATTTCTGTAGTTCTTTGCAATAACGTATCAAGGGCATTCATGATAGCATCCAACTTAGACTCCAAACTTTCTGTCATACTAATGTCTTGGCCTCCAGTCATTCTAAGAGAAGGACAGAAATGACTCTACAAGAAGACAATATTGGTTTAGAAGAGGGTACTCCACAACCTCTAAAATGCCTTAAGAGCTTCAAGAAAAGGAGTAATCCACTCTCTCCAAGAAGAATAAGACTCCAATATTGTAACAAAAGAAGTATCAGTTTAGAGGAGGATAATCCGCAACATCTAAAGCGCTAGTACACCTTCAAGCAGAGGAGTAATCCACACTCTAACGAGGAAGAAACTAGCTCTGATATCTGAGGTGAGTGAAGTCTCGACAAACTGTCACGGACACAGAAATACAAGCTCGAGATCTAACAAGAAGTTCAAGAAGAACTGGCAAGAACTAGATTAATCAAATGAATACAAGAACAACATCAAAGAGGTGAGCTAGAGCTCCAAGAGATGTGTTGTCGAGACTGAAGAACTCTTCAGCCTCGATTCCAATATATACTCCTATTTAGGAAGCTTCTCAAGCAACTTCCACCAACTAGGAAGCTTCTCAAGCAACTTCCACCAACTAGGAAGCTTTTCAAGTAACTTCCACCAACTAAGAAGCTTCTCAAGCAACTTCTACCAATTAGGAAGCTTCTCAAGCAACTTCCACCAACTAGAAAGCTTCTCAAGCAACTTCCTCCAACTAGAAAGCTTCTAGAAGGTTCCAGAGACTTGCTTCTAGAAGGTTCTAGAAACTTGTCTCTAGAAGGTTCTAAGGACTATGTGCTTAACACATCAAGAGATTTTTGGTGGCTTCAAATATAGAAGGCAATTAAAGACTTTGTACAATCATGTGATATTTGTTCAAAATTCAAAACTCATTGCCATTGATTTTATGGACTTCTTCATCCATTATCTATTCCAAAACAATCATAATCTTTTGTTTTTATGGATCTTTTAATCTCAAATTTGTATGATTCTATATTTGTGATAGTAGATTGTTTTATTAAAATGGCATATTTTATATCATATATAAAATCTATTATAGGTGAATAAATGGCTAAGCTTTTTTTAACAACACCTATCACTATTATGAATTGTTTAAGGATATTATATTAAATAAAAAAACTCATTTTATATCAAGATTTTAGAGAATCTTTTTTAAGATTCTAAAGGTCAATATAAAGCTCTCTTTGACTTTTTATCCTCAAATTGATGGACAAATAGAACAAATGAATCAAATTTTGGACAATATTTGAGGTATACCATCAATTATCATAAAGATGATTACATAATTTTTTTTGCCATTAACAAAATTTGTATACAATAAATCATTATACTCTTCTACTTAACAAATACCTTTCTTTACTAATTATAGTTATGATCTATGACTTGATACTTTTGACTTTTTAAAAGTTGATAATCTTATGGTAGAAAATTTGATAAATTATTTGTTGGATTTATATGCAACAATGAAGGCACACTTAAAAAGAACTAAAGAACAACAAAAGATTAACATTATCATAATACGTGAAGTCTTGCTTGAAAATGCTCTGGGCACCTGGCTGTAGAAGGTAGAATAAAAATTGCAACAACAAAATCCTAACTCTCATAGAATACTAATTAAACTCTAATTAGACCATAACAATATTAAGCAAGCTTTAATTAAATTCAAAGAAACCTCAAAGGAATTACAAAGAAATAATAAAAAATCTTAAAGAAATATTAAAATGATTACAAATATATCTCAAATACATCTCAATTCAATCTTAATTTAATCCTAGTTAAAATTCTATTGGACTTCATTCAAATTTTAGGCCAAAAACTAACTAAATCTTAAACCTTAAATCAAATCCTAACCAAATCCTAAATCTTAATCAAATCCTAAAGCTTAAATCAAAACCTAATCAAATCCTAAATTCTAAACCAAATCTTAATCAAATCCTAATGTTAAATCAAATATTAATAATTCCTATAATAGATTTAAACTTCAATTACTACTGAATGAACCATTGATCTTAACTCAAAATTTTTGTACTTTTTATCAATTAAGTTGCCAAAAAGAACAAAATATTTGAAAGAGATCAGAATTACTAAATAGACAATAGCTTCAAAAATGTGCTTGGATATTAGCTTGCCTCTTTCTCTGACCTTGATGCCAATCTCCCAAAGCCAATATCTCTTTTTTTCACTATTTGATTGATCTCAAAATTCTCATATATATAAGGAAACAACTCTAATATCTTCATATATAAATTTTACTCCAATCTAACTAGTAAATTTTAAGAAATCTTAAAAAACCTCACTAGACCTAAAATTCTATTTTCTAAGACCTTGATCTATTTAAATCTCAATAATCCTCAATTCAACCTTTAGATGGAGCTAAAATTCACAATTCATATTAAACACAACTATGACCATCAACTCACAAAATTTAACCTATAGATCTATTACAAAACTCTCAAAATTATCCAAAATATCAATCCTATTTTATTTCATAAAAATCCAAGTCATCCAAAATAAACTTGATTTTGTAAAGCCCTTACAAAGTCATTACAAATCTAAATCACACAAAACAAATGTTTATATAAATGTTATCTAGTCTTCTATCAAATTCCACTCTTTGATTTGTCAAAGAATGCACAAATCGTTGTCATGACTCGATTTTGTATGTTAGGGTCTGTTTTGAACCTAGGTTTGTAACTGTCCTTTTTGGGTATCAATATCTAGTTTTTCTAAGTAATTTTTACTAAAATTTACTCTTAACTCCTTCTTAAAGATATCTATATCATTTATTTTTCCAATCTACCTTATTTTGCCCTATTTTTGGCCCTACAAAGTAAGTAGAATTTTTTTAAAAAAAGACAGCATTACTACTAAAATTTTTACTATCTTCCTATCTTTTATCTATATTTTTTTACTTTATCTTTTAACTTGGTTCTTCTATAATAAGATCTATATTATTATCTTTTACAATATAATCATATTATTATACAACAATGTAGATGCCTATTACAAGGAACAATCATAATTCAATGTAGATGACAAAATATGGTTATTCTATCATAATATTAAGATCACTCATACTTATGAAAAGTTGAACTATCATAAGCTTAGACCTTTTTTTATTTGTGATTAAATCAATCCTATTGCTTATTGATTACATCTATCAAAATTTATAAAGATCCATCCCATATTTTTCATATCTCTTCTTAAACCATATTACATAGTGAATATCTTAGGAAGAAGAAAAATGTCACCTCTTCTTATAGAAGTAGATAACAATCAAGAGTTTGAGATAGAAGAAGTCTTAGATTCAAGGTGGCACCAAAATAAGTTGGGGTATTTTGTTCATTGGTGCAAATATGATATTAATGAATGTACATGGGAGCTAGGAAAGAATCTTGCAGATATAGCAAAGAAAGTTGAGGCTTTTCATTGATGACATCAATCAAAACCAAAATAAAGAACAGTAAATCTTCACTATAAAAAATAAAATCTAAAAAAGATAGCATTCTATCTTCTATCTTTGTTTATAGCTTCTATGTATTTGTGATGTTAAAGAAATGTAAAACTAACAATTAGCAGATTCAACTGAAGAGCTTTTATTTACTTACTTATCAAATGAAACATTATAATTATCATAACCTTTAAGACGATGTAATTGAAATAAAGATCTTCAAGAATAACATATCTTTCATCAAATAAATGGAAAAATATAATGTATTTACTATCATGACCTTAGAAGAGAATTTCAATATGTGATGATCTTATTAGAGATAGAAACAACTTTTGATGATATTTTAAATATTTTATTTAAAAAAAGGCTTAAAAAATGATCAAAAATAGTAAATTTAGTATCTACAAAGTTAAGTCCTAATAGAAATTTAGATATTATATTTTAATTAAATAAAAAATTACATACTAAATTTGACATAATAGGTTCAAGACAAATTTCTAAATATTTAGAAGAAAAATTTAAATTTCTATCCTAAAGTATTTTTTTATTAAAACATCAATATTCTTTCAATATTATAAAGGAATTTGATATGAATGAATTAAAATAAGAATATATAAATTTACTTTTAGGTCTAATATTATTTATAGATATGGAATTTTTAAAGTAGATTCTTACAAATACTACCAAATAGTTGACAAACTTATCTTCTTAATGACCACCAAACATGACCTTACATTTGCAATTAAGATAGATACAAGGTCTATGTCAAAATTGCATCACCTAGAAGCAATCAAACATATTCTAAGGTATATCAAAATAATAGTCAATTTGGCCTATTCTACGAATATAACAATTCTTACAATGTACACAACTATACAAATGCACATTGGACTTCTTATTCAAAAACCAAAAAGACTTCTAGCGGATATTGATTTATACTATCTAGAGCAGCTATCACTTGATAGAACAAAAGATAAGCAATAATTAGAAAAAAATTTGTAGAATCAAAGTATATGAGTCTTTTAATTGGAACAACTAAAATTAAATGATTTAAAAGATTATTTATTATCACAGATATATATATATATATATATATATATTTAGATATATATAGATATATATATATAGATATATATATATATATAGATATATATAGATATATATATATATATATATAAATATATATATTTATATATAAATATATTTATTTATTTATTTTAATAACTACCTAAGTAATATGAATAAATAGAAGTAAATAAAAGTAGATTAATTTTATGATATCTTTTAAAAAAACTTCTTAAAAGCTTAATAGATGGAATTTCACCTTTATACATATCTATAGGTGATTAATAGATTAAAAACTTAACTAAAAAATTAACAATGTATTGTATGTATTGATAGCTTGTAATTCAAGCTAATGATATTAATCACATTTATGAAACTTTCTTTATAAGTTAAAAAATATGTCTTGCAAATTGGACACATACTAGAGGTCTTAAAGAATGTTATCATGTAGCTTTTAAGTAGATAGTATATATAAAAACAATAATGAAGCCTTCTTCATTCTTATCAATTTTTTTCTTACTTCTATTCTAGTTTCAAGGCTTTTTAATTTTTCTATCTTTTGGCAATAGCTATTTTAATTTCTTTTTAATATATTTTTATTTTTATTTTTATTTTTCCATCTTTCTTTGAAGAAAACCTCACTTATTTATTTACCTTCATCAAGTTCTTGTCCTTAATACTTATTTAGATCAAAATAATAGATGGTTATCTTCTTCATTATTCTTTAGCAATGCCTGCAAGAACATTTAATCAAATATAGAAGCCTATTATTTTTTATCCTCATATTGTGATAATCAATCAACCATCAAATTTGCAAAGAATCATCTATTTTATACAAGGACCAAATATATCAAAGTATAGCACTATTTCATAAAAAATATTATAAATTTAAAAAATAATAATTTAGACTACATACCTGAGCATTCTCAATCTACAAATAACTTTACAAAAACTCTCTTCTAAACAAAATTTTAGCAATATTGAGCAAGACTAAGGCTATCAATTCTTCTACTATTCATTAATAAAAAAATATCATCTATAGCCACTTCAATAAGCAGTAACTTACATACCAACTTCTTCTTATATGATATTACTTACAATTTAGTAATAGATTCTTCTACTCTATTTATTATCATCCATAATTTTAATGCATAACTTTGTTTTTTCTTAGAAAATATATAGCCTCTTGATAGGATTTGAAATTCTAATACTTTACTCCTAAAAATCTATTTATTATTCTTTCATAATCCTCCTAGCTATTATTTATTTTAAATATTACTCCTCATCTTACAATATAAATTCTTGGATTACCCAATCTTAACTTAATGTTAATACTTTTTGAATGAAAAGAACCAAAAATCAAGCATACAATCTTTTAACTTAAATTTACTGCCACTCTAACAATTGACACCAAATCTCTATCATCTAATGTTTGTTGTAGGTACTATGAAGACAATTTATATTATCTTTCTTATCCTATCTAGTACATATTCAGCAATTCAACAAAATTCAAAACTAAAATATCAAATTATCTATAGAATATCCATAATAAATGTAAAGATAAAGATGTGATATAATATGCTATCGAGACAAAAGAAAGACAAAGCTTATTAGAAGATCCTTGAGTAATTTGACACCTTAAAAATTCTAAGTACCAGTTACAGAACCACTACAAAAACAATACAATGGAGCAAATTCAAAACAAAAGAGCCTCAACTTACAAAGAAGAATTTAGTGTAGTATCAATTTGTATGACAACACAAATATATGAAAATTTATATAAAACAAATAAATGCTTATCACCAAAGAATTCATGCCCATTATAAAAATACTCCTTCCACAATTGATGTGGTTTCTTTTTGTTTTAACTTGCTCCACAACTATTATGTTCTTTTTCTATTAAAATAATCCATCAAAAAATGTAATTAGGATAATTTGATTAAAAAATTAAGAAGATATTAGAATGTCTTATTTTTTGTGGATAGAATTCATTGAAGTAATTTGTTGATTGAGATTAAAATTCTCTCAATTGGCTTAATTAGCAATGTAATATAATTATATTAGTATTTTAGTATGAAATATTCTAATCATTTCATATATTATAATATTTCTTTATAAAAAAATATTACTTTTTTATATTTTATTATTTTATACATGTATCAATATGCAACTTATTGCAACAACTACATCTATTTTATGTAGAAGTTTATCAATTTGAAGGCTAATATTATTACAACCTTAGAGTTGTTCATCTTAGTCACATCTTTTGATCCCTCTAGATTGCATGTATTTGGTTGCTTGGTGCATATTCATGTTCTTGATATAAGCCATCATGTGTAAATTACCAAGACTTTATGTTGCAATTTCACCAACATAGAATAGATGTTAGTTTCTACCATTGCAATGCTTGTTGTGCAAAGCAAGTCATCCTTTTATATGATGTTAGATTATATATTTACAAGCCTCTTGCTTCAATACCAATCGCTATTTATATTGAGCATCCACTTAAACTAGGCTCCTTATGCACTTCTAAATTCTCTTCATTACCTACGATAGATTTTCTATTGTCTCTAGCTTTTATGCATGTTACTCAGTCTTTTAAATTTCTATGTGATAATGAGACTTTATTTAAATTTAGTAGAGTCTCATCAATGGATTATGTCAATTCACTATTCAAGATTGTGTTTACCAAGATAACTTTCTTTTTTAAGCTATTATATAATCATGTGCCATTGAGTCTCGTTTATTTCAGCAAGTTTTTGCTTATACAAGCTAACCACTTGCCTTCATAAGAAAAAAGTTTCTATTCACCACAACAAAGAATTGAATGTTATTTTTTTATCATCTATAATGCAGCCAAGTTGTAGAAGCTCACTTAATTTTGAAGGTGTAACTTAGAACTTCTAGCTTTCACTATAGCTATAAAGCATGAATTGTTGTATTATAGGCATGTATTGATTGTATGTAAAATATAAACACATTATATTTGTTGCATTAGGCTCTTTGTAGCCTTCAACAAGTACCACATCTATGATACGCTTGCAATGACAAGTTCTTGAAGACTTTTGGTGGCACTCAATCACCATCATGAAATTATTTATTATATTCATAAAGACAACAAATAGGTGTATTTTTTTTAGTTGTAGATAATATATTCGTAATAGAAATCCACAAAGATTTTTGATGTTGGCTTATTCAACCGTTGCTTGAATAAAATTTTGTTGTGCAATTGGAATTTATATCTTTATTGTTGGAAATAAAAAATCTAAATGAAGTTTGAAATGAAAGGGCTATAGAAGTTGGTTTTTGGCAAAAAAAAAAAAAAAAAAAAAAAAAAAAACAACAACAACAACAACATTACTTCTAGAAATCAATGGAGCACTATTATTACTACCAACAAATCAAGGTGCTATCACAATGTGAAAAAAGAAAAACAATGCAGTTTGTGCCATTGTATGGGATTGTATTGACAATTCTATTTTCTCCCATATAAGAGCGTACAAATCTGCCAACAAAGCTTGGCTTGCTTTCAAAAAAACATTCTTTGCAAGTAATATAGTCATTCAATCCTATCTACAAGAAAATCAAAGAAGAGAATATCTCTCCTCCAACTTCAATCACTATTTGGAGACTCATGGCATTCAATGCCAACTCGCAACAATGTATACTCCTTGTCAAAATGGCATTGCAAAAAGAAAAAATTGCACTCTTTTCAACACCACATGCTGCATGCTTCATGAAGCTAAGCTCTCCAAACACTGTTGGAGTGAGGCTGTCACATGCACCACCTATTTGCAAAATTGAAGCCCCACCAAAGCCTTCTTAGTGACACTACTTTTGAAATATGGCATAAAAGAAATCCATGTATTGCCCATCGTGTTTTTGGTGGCAGTTGCTTTGCAAAAATACCCGACCCACTTCGGGTTGAACTCAACAAAAAATTGTGCAAGTGCATACTCCTTGGCTACAAATCCCTCAGGGTCTCTAAGTAGAGCCTGTTCCCCGGCATGCCTCCCTTGAATCGGAACCCTAGGGTCTCTCCCTGGAGCCTGCCCTCCGGCGTGCTCCCCTGGCCTCGGCCCCGCCCCAAACTTTCCTTGACCAACGGCGGTAGTTTGCGGCTTTTCTGGCGGCTGACACTAAACTCCGCGGGGTGACCACTATGCCCGGGTCCTCACAGTCCCTGCCTCCTGAAAGAGCCTTGCCTGCGCTACTGTCGCCGCCACCTTCGATATCTCCTCGCTTTGGCACTCATCTTGTTAGGCGGGTTGTGGATTCCCAATCTGGGCTTGAACTCATGCCCTTCCTTGGCCAGCACGCCCAGATGAGTCCGCTTGGCCGGTCCGCATTACACTTAGCAGACTCACCCGCGACGCACAATTCCCTGACAATCTCTAGCTCTGCCCCTGTTCTTGCCTCGGCTTGCTCGACAAAGGGGTTTCCTCCAGCCACGGACCCTGCAGAAAATTATAATCCGGATGTTTTACTTCCGCGTCCAAAAAGAACATCAAAGACAATTCCAAGTCCCCATGGAACTTGCGACGTATCAACAGGCTGTAAATTCTCCTGAAGCCCATCAATGGCAACTGGTTATATAAGAAGAGCTTAATTCTCATGCTGCGAATTCCACTTGGACGTTTGTTCATCTTCCTCCCCATTGCAAGACGATCACGTGTAAATGGATTTTTTAAATCAAGTTACAAAGCTCGGGTGACGTTGATCGCTTCGAATCCAAGGTCTTGATTACGATGAAACCTTCTCCCCCATTGTTCGCATTCAATCCATAAGACTTATCCTTGCTTTGGCGATTTAACTTGACCTCCACGTGCATCAAATAGACGTCAAAACCACCTTTTCGAATGGCTCTCTTTAAGAAGAAACATATATGAAAACTCCCGAATGGTGTGCCGCCTTCAGAAGACATTATATGGCTTAAACAATCTCCCCAGGAGTGGTTCAAAGTGATCAACGAATTTTTAGCCATCCTTGGATTTGTGATTTCCATAGACATTTGTGATTTGAAATAAAATATGATTGAAGCCGCGGGCACAACATATAGCAGATTGTAAAGACTCACACAATATTCTAATTCTAATACTTCTGTCTCACCTTCCGTCAAGATCTGAGTTAGAGCGTTGTAACGGAAGGCTCGAAAAGAGGCGATGCGTTTACACAATTTACTGTGAGGGTTAAGAGTTATAGATGCATCTTTCACTCTGTTTTTTTTTCTCAATAGGCAAAGTGGCATTAATCACGCGAAGAATACTGTTCTCCATAACAGGACCAAGTATTTCAAGGCGCATTACCATCACCTGCAAAATAGAGAAAGCTGCGACGTAACTCAGCTTCGTGTACGTAAGCAGCCCGCATACATCTTCAACCTCCTGGCCCTTACGACACTCGAAGAATTCCGTACCAGAGTTGCAGTCACCCCAATCCCCCCCTTTTGGGATTCCTTTGTGCATATTGTGTAAACAATTAAAAGCAAAGACCACAGCCTCTACTTCTATTCTCTCAACTCCCGCCACCCATCTTTGTGCTTCGATACACATATATATATATATATATATATATATATATTTGCATTAGCTTCTCCCGTCTCCAGACCCTTATGAAAATAGAAAAATAGAATAAAACGACAACGAACATCTCTCTTCTCTGACAGCTATGATAACTTCCATGCGTGTTTGAGGCCAGGGCTCCGCATTCAAAAGCATATTAGACTCATAGTTTGTTGTAAAAGCGTGCAAAAGACATCTGAAAAACGATCAGGATATTCAAACATTGAAGAGGCGAATTGTACGACACGTCCTGACATTTCGCAGCAAAGATCACTTCTTGATAGGATTATACATCCATTAATAAATTAAAAAACACGACTTGCAAATGAACTCATGAACATGAAGCAATTGTCCAAGCATGAAAATTCTATTGAATATGAAAACAATTCGTACCGTTCAAAATAGATCAATCTCAAGCTGCTTCATTTCGAACAAGTCTGCACTAGGACTGAGACAAAAACATGAATTCAGCGTCTCGTAATGTTAAAAACGCAAGCGCAGTCCTGTCGTTTGGCACAAAGCGGCAGCTTTTGTTTCCACATTCTTCTTTTTCAACTTCACCAACGTGTACCCTAAATCATCATTCCAACCAGCCGCCACCAACTAATCTTCAGTGAGTCTTTTATTTGTTCCTGAATAAGAACGCTCAAGCAGTAAGCACAGATCTAATTGGCTTTTCTTAGTGACTACAAGGCTCGTAGTTAACATGTGGACATCATTTCTGGGTTGCCATGAGCAGGTCAGAGAGACAAAACATTTAAGAAAACTGCGAACTCTGTCGACCTTTCTAAATGATTACAAACGGTTGAACAAAGTTTCAAATGCAGAATTTGAGAATGTCTGATTAATGCACAAAACTTGCAGCCGAAACCAGATCCCAAGAGAAAAAGCTGATGGTGCTCTGCCAATATAACTGGTTGGCGCTGCAGAAATCCACCACCGAAAAGTTGGTGACGGTAGCATCTGATTGGTAGAGTTCATCTACTCGCAAGCACATTGATAGACTAAATAGCAGTCATGTTTGCAACTCCATTGTATCGTAATCGGTCGGATAGTTCAATAGTACCTTGTCAACAAAGGCAGCATTTCTCCAAAGCTTTGCAATCCCAAAAGCAACATTCGCGGGCGCACCGCCGGGCGCTTTCTCAAATATCAAGGCATCATCAATCGAGATTTCTCTCACAGTTGGCACAAATTCAAGGAAAAATTCTCCAAAGCACACCATCAATTTGTTCATGCCCTTGGCATGAACTGTCAAACTGCGGCAGATAAGTCGCCTTCATGCAAGAACATAACATCACCAGAATGATGGGTAATGCATTCCTAGAAGCCTGAGGATAATAAGCTTCTCAATCGCTCTTCCTCTCCAATTACAATAATCCTCCTTCTGTAGATCCAATCCCTCGCTAAACCATTGGCATACGTTCCCTGCATTCTCGATCTTCCGTTCCTCAACCGCCAGCCTTCCTTCATTTTCACCACTCACTTCACTCTTCATGTTGATTCGTACAACTGTATTCCACAAAAACATCCAAATCAGTTGCATGACATGCGGGAGAAAATGACAGGCTAATATGAATGACGTAGGAAGCAACGAATTGAAAACAAAAAACTGTAGAATGACTGCAATTTATGTCTGAAACTTCGTTTACATAGAAGAGACGCAGCTTAACGGAGTTGTGTGGAAGGGGCATTTTAGTAAGTAATATACATGGTACCAGCTACTTCGGTAGACTATACATGTCTCATGATTACTATTGAAAAACGTTTCCAGCTCAGGAGAACCTAGAATATACCAGAAAGAAACAGAGGGGCTAAATATGTCATAACAATGTGCTGTAAAGCTTTTTCTTCCTTGAAAGCGTTATTTTGTTGAAAAAATGAAATTGAAATTGAAAAAATCATGTATTGCTGATGCTAAATGCCTAAATGGGCAGCAGAGCTAAAAAATTCGCAGAATATAATTGATAATGGAAGCATTGCCACCCGAGGGAAGAGCTTCACATTCATCACTCGAAATTCAGATGATGCATACAAACGCCATTACAGTAGTATAAACCAACTACATCAAATTAGTACTTGAAATAATCTGTCTTAGAAGAAAAGTGAGTGGGTAACGCACCTGTGATGCTGCACCAACGCCTGCAACCTGACAGTTTATCATTGAACAAGCATTAACGTTGATGGTAACATCGACATACAGAATGCGACATCCAGAGCTGGAGCTTTTCAGATGATAGAGAGAGCTTTTACTGTCCCACACGCAGGCTTATTTCCAGGCATGAGCAACAGTTGGCGCTATAAAAGCCCTCGTAAGCATGTATTGAGCTGCACAGCTTCAGATGTATGATAGACGAGGTATGCTTAGCCAAACCAGAAGAAAATACTGCACCATGCATCAGCGTGTTAATACCCCATCAATCTCAAAAGTATGAGATTCTTAAGTAAGAAACAAAAGCTCCCGCGAGAGCCCACTGCCACCCCGGGCGACATCTAACTCTCTGTAGTAGCTCTGCAATCCATACACGTCTGCAACGGCTGCCAGGGTTTTGCAGCGAGTCAGGGCCTTGCCCTCGGAAAATTCCACATTGGAAAAATGCATGATCATCGCCTTCAAAGTGTGCTTCGTCCAATGCACATTATTATCCCACTCAATACACCTCTTGACATATTCTGTTTTCACGTCCTCCCAATACAGCATCCCCTCCGGCCGAAACACGGAAGCATTCCAAACAGCTCCTCTTGCGACCATCACCGACGAGGCGCCAGTCGCATCCTTCATACGCTGAAAATCAGAGTAATCAAAAACATCTCCATTGGCAATCACCGGTATTGATAGAGCTGACACCACTTCCCGAATCCCATCCCAATTCGCCGGATCTCGAGGCCTGTCGGCCACTCTCCTCCCATGCACAGCCAGGGCAGACACTCCGGTCTTCTCAATCCGGCGTGAAAGCTCTACGGTCTCCCCACAAGTCTTAAGCAACCTTACCTTACACGTAACGGGGATGTTCAGATTCCGCCTTAAAGTTGTCAAGATATCGTGGATCAACTCCGGCTTGTCCAAGAGCGCCGAGCCCATACCACCGCTAGTGGAAAAACTCTTGGGGCATCCCATATTCACATCGAACGCCGCAATGTCTCCCGCCACCATATTCGCCACCTTCAAACACCGCACGGCGTCCGCTGTACCAACCTGAAAAACAACACGATGCTTCTCTGCGTCGCAGGTGCGAAATATAATGTCCTTGCTTTTCTTATCCACAAAATCCACAGTTCCCAGCGCTTCATTCTCAACGCGCTCACAGCACAACATCTTGTGATCCACTATCTCCTCCCCATAGGTGATGTCCGCCCCGTACCCCGCCGCCAACATGCGGAACGGTAACCCCCCCACCCGCACCATCGGCGCCAGAATGTACTTACCCCTGTAATCCATTTCTAAACTCCGTCGCTACTCCTCAACCACAACACACTCCCTTCAACCGTCGCACACACAGCTCGATCGTGTCCCTACACACAATTCACGTAAGAGAGGAACGTGAGGAATGAAGAGCTTCAATTAGGGCTGTACAAGGGAATGCTGTTCGGAAGATAAGTGCTAGTAACGAAAGCAGATTAACCCTCGTAATAGACCAAAAATAATGGGACTGAACGGATTTTCGAAGTTTCATCGTTTCCACACAGTTTGATCAAACGGACTACACCGCAAGAAATGGACATTCGTGTACACTGAAAACCAAAGAAACAAGCGATTAAAGATGTGGTTAAAGTCACATATTGAACACGAGAATCTTATTGAGCAGAAGAGTGGATTGCAAGAATGAAGTTCAGGCTTTTCATCTACGCTAAGAGCTTTGTCTACCTCCGCAATCCTGCTGCATGGGCTGCGAGCCTAATATACACAATGCGCTTCTAACCATTGAAGCTGAATCCCAACCTAAACCTGAGTCGTCACATTCTAGCTAAGTCTGATGTGTTCAGCTAAAAAGAATGCTCTGCTTAACACTACATGTGCTCTAAATCATTGCAGAGGAGAAGCCATCCGGATGCCGCTTGCGCCACCTCCACGCATCGGACAGACTTGCTTTCAAGTCAATGTGTTGAGCAGTCCAACTGAGTTCGCGTTTGATCTTAGATGGGTCGCTATAAACTTCGGCGTAGTCGCCAGGCCGTCGGTCGAGCATCGTTACAGTCACGTTCACCCCTGTTGCAAATTTGCATGCCTCAACAAATTCCTTCACAGAACTCCCTGTTACACACACACAGAGAAAAGAGACGTGCTCTTGTCAGTTCAATGAATGCTTCGAAAGGAATTCTTGGCTAAAAGAGAATTCATACCGGACACAATACTGAAGGAAAGTTGGGAAAGAGAGCTATACCTTTGCCAGTGCCTACGTTGTAAATAGAGACTTTCCCCTTCTCTATCTTCTCCAGAGCCTTGACGTGAGCATCGACTAGGTCGGTGACATGAATATAATCACGAATGCATGTGCCGTCTGAGGTTTTGTAGTCGTAGCCCCTCACCTGAAATACAAACAGACTTGAATTTGGGAAAAAAACTATATATCACTATCGAATGAGACAACAAAAATACGGCTAATCTCTGTGCAGAAATAATTTTAATGAATTGCTTCTGAATTCTATGCAAATTATGCAAACCTGAATTCCAGGAATAATCCCCATCGCAGCGTCAAAACAAGCTCCTGAAATGCGAGCATGCTTTCGAAGCTCTGGTCGTGGTGCTTCACCGAGCCTGCCCTTTGGATCTGAGCCGATGACGTTGAAATATCTGAGGATCGTCACAGAAAAGTCTGCAGTTTTTGCGAAATCCTTGATGAGATCTTCCGACATCTTCTTCGCCTTCCCATACGGATTGATTGGAATCTGTTGAAGTGAAACCAGAAAATCGGTCAACAATGGTAATTAATCCTAATTTAAACTGAGTGCCACAATGTCAAAAAGAAATATGCCATTGTGATACGCAATCCAATACTAATAACCAATGCAGTATGTGCAGTTCAATGTGAGTACCTGAGGCGTAGTTTCGGTGATAGGCATCGTCTCAGGTTCACCATATGTTGCACAGGTGCTCGAGTAAATGAGCTTCGTCACGCCATAGGCCCTCATGGCCTCCAAGACTGTTAAAGTATTAAATGTGATGTTGTGGTAATACCGCAAAGGATCGGCCATACTTTCGCTCACGTACGCGATTGCAGCAAAGTGCATCACTGCATCGATAGCATTCTGCGCAAAAATCTCCGTGACGCGTTTGCTGTCCCCGAGGTCGCCGAAGAGGAACTGTAACCTGCCTGGTTCGGGAAACAAGGCTTGCAATTGCTCCACCGCTCCCATGTTACCACGTGACAAATTATCCTGTATGATTCCGCAAGTTAAGATTAAATCCAGGGATTTGATTGTCTAATGAACCAATGGTATGTATTCCTTTCTAATGCATCTCTGGCTATTAAATGTCATCAATCGGAGCAAAGGAGTTGAATTGCATACAACGATGGTCACGCGGTAGCCATCTTCCAGTAGGCGCAATACAGCATGCGAACCAATGAACCCAGCCCCTCCCGTTACCAGCACATGAGTCACTCCTCTCTCACGTGTCGCAAACTGCAAAAGCATGTAATTTGCAAGGTCAAGTCAAAATCCTTAGTCGCTCAAAATCCACTGAATGCGCCTTCAAGTTAAGCAGTACCTACCTTTAGTTACAAGACACGAGCAGTACAACACAATGGCTCGACATAGTAGCACTTCTGGATTGCAGACCAAACAGGTTCATTTCTGTGAAATAGATCACTGGCAAGAAAAGAAGAGACGAAATTTGGAGTTGTTACCTTGCTGGAGCCAGCAAAAGAGGTTGACTGACGTAAGGCGCTCATGCAAAGGCCAGTCAGCAACCCCACTAGAAGCACCTTGGCAATAAGGACCAACCGAGGCTGCATACTGGAACAATCAATACCTACACAAAGTTCCAACGCGTGTGTTTAGTATCCACTGGCAAATCTCTTCAATCATGACGACAAACGCTTAGAAACTGAAGTCGAAGTTGGTTTCAAGAAATAGATGAAACCGCAACGACCGAAAGGATCCTTCGCTTTGTTTTGATTGGTCACACTTCCTCGAATTGGAGTCGTCAAGAGCGCATTTAATATTCGTGAACAACTCGCAGACACCCTGGTCTCATTTCAGGAGCGCAATGAGCCAAGGGTGATCGCCGGATGAGGATCGGCGAAAAGAGCATCATCACTCTCTAAATTTGCGTGTGTGAGAATATCCGCAACATAGAGCCAAATCGCCACTGTGAAAACCAAGGCCCAAAAGCGCGTCCAGGAAAACGCTTCCGACAACTCCACGGATCACGATTATTGCGGCGTCCGCACGACTTCGACCCCCCCCCACACTTTCCATGTAGTAGTAGAGGAAATCCGGAATTCACTATCACTACCGCATATTCCAGAAACATACTATTCAAATACGATATCTCCAGTTGCTCTCCTCCCGCCTCCAAAAATGAAATATTAAAATAATCAAGGGAACCAACTGTACAGAATTCGCCAGACACGTTACTCTACCAACAGAAAATTAGCTACGTTATAACCAGGAAAAAAGCAGAATATCTTTTCTCGTAATCATTCATACACAGACTGTCCGTCCGCAGTATGAAGAGCAAGTACATGGATGATTTTATTTCTCAAAACCTCCGTCCGTGTTGAAGCTTCTAACGCATTGAAAACGAGAAAATTACGCATCATAGACAATCAAATACAAGGTAGTAGCGTGAACGGACAAGAAACTAGAGCAGGTTTAGAGGAGCAAAGCGTCGGACAGGAAAATACCTCCAAAAGCATAAGTTCGATACGGTCTCGGACTTCTGCGACGGAAACTAGGCGAAGCGGTACCCGGAGGCAGAGCAGGTCCCAGGCTACCCATCAGTGCTCACTCCTTCACAACTCCACCTCTCTGTTTTTCAGCATCTCCTTCAAAACTATGAACGAAGGTACAAAAAGGCGGCAGTATTTAAACTCTCACAGCATCCTCTGGCTCATCACCAGTCAACAGTCATGCCGACGATGCAAAGAGGAAAAGAAAAAAAATATAAAATAAAACTAAAAAACAAAATTAAGAACTAAAATGTAGTGAGCAAGCCACTTCACGTGAGCAGCAGTCAATGTAGAAGAAAATAAATTCCGCCTTTCAAATATATCCTCTTCCCCACTCCTCTGGCTCCGACAAGTAAACCTTCCGAACGAGCCCCAAACTCAACACGATAAAAATACAACAGAACAAGCAGCCATGACTTCACACTACCAAGGGATCCAGGTCCAGAACGTCTTGGAAAGATCAACAACGGCAGAGAAAGAAAATAAAACAAAACAAAACAAAAAACAAAAAACAAAAAACCGAGCAGCGACACTTCTCGATCTCTACGTCACTCCACCACGAAGCTCCTCTCAATCAAACAACACTCACGCCCCGAGGCCTTTTGTATCGAACTAACGCGACCACGACGAATGCACGATGCATCACTCCGACTGCCGGAAGATCGGCTAACTTCACCTCGCTCCGCCGCTGGAAAACTGCCGTGAGGCGGTTCGCGCATTGATGTCTGAACACGGAAAGAATGGCAAGTGGCGCCGAGATCCGAGCTTTCTGAGACACAATGCGTCCGACACTTTTCGATGATGCAGTGAGATTCTATGGCTGTGAAAGCTGAAGAGGAGTCTCACACATGTCGGACCTACATGCAAAATCTCCTCCTCCGAGTCCAAGTCCTCCTAACGCGGAGTGTGAGTGTGTGTGTGTGTGAGAGTGTGTGCGACGTAGCAACGCACCCTTGAGCTTCTCTCCGCGACACCGTTACCAATAAATAGCTAACGCAATATTCGAGGCCCTTATACTACTACTATAGTAGTAGACTAAGCTTCTGCTTCTTCCTCGCTTTTCTCTCTTTACCACCCCGTCCCCGCGCTCCTTTTAAATCCTTTCACATACACGGGCGCGGGCACAGGCCGAGTTCCGCGGTTCATATGTCCGCCCGCGTTTTTTCTCGCCCTACGTGGCAACTAACTTTTCTTACACAACGTGAGTTACTATTGCTCACAACTCATCGACGTAGTTTTAATCTGGACCGTTCGTTCATTGTTTTCTTAATTTTCCTTAATTTTGGTGTTTTGTTCGAAAAAATAGTGGAACTTTTCTTAGCCAGACAGTCAAAAATTTAAAGTATTTATGAGAATTTGCAAATAATTTTTTTCTTTTTTTCTTTTTTAGAGAGATTTGCTTGTTGAACATGGAGTGGAAATATTTAGTTGCAAAAGTAGATTTTTTTGCACTCAGCTGCATGAAAGGTAAGTAACCATTGTCATCTGACTTAAAGCATTTAACTGAGCAGTTTCGGCGACGTTAATTACAGAAACTTCACTTCGACTTGTTGAAGTTGAAAACATGCAAATAAATGAATATTAATGTTTTTCAATTATAGTGACACGATTTTTATAATAAGATTATTTTTTATTATGAGGTGCGAGTGTGTGGATATATATATATATATATATATTTATCTAGATATAGTCGTGCACGAGATGCTTTGAGACTGATATAAATTTAATTCAAACAACAGTTTAATCCATTGAATGGTTGTGTTGTTGGACAATGTGTCAGAAGACATTTTTATAACTTTCTTCTACTTCGATTCTATTCCAAAAATCATGCAACTAAAATGCTCAAATTTATAAAACCTCCAAATAGTTTTTTTTTTTTTGTATAGCGGGATATTTCAATCAATATTCTAAAGTAGGAAATAAACCTCGATGTTATTACAACTTGCTCGTGCACCTTAATCATTTAAATGTTTTCCTTTTTTCTTCTTTCTTATCCTCTCTCTCTCTATTCACAACACCCCCCCCCCCACTCTCAATACAAAACCTCAAATTTGAACAACAGAAAAAATCACGGAGTCAATTAAAACTAAACAAACTTTGCCTTATCACAGAGTCAAATAAAACTAAACAAACTTTGCCTTATCACGGAGTCAAATAAAACTAAACAAACTTTGCCTAGTCCATTATTTCAACTAAAATCTAAATATCAAAACTTGGTGAATGATATACTCTCTGGTATTGTACAATAATTAGAGACTTATACATATATATATATATATATATATATATATGTGTGTTGCGTGTTGAAGTTGTTACAACCCTTCACAATACATAGAAAAGGCGAGAGTTATAAATGTACAAGAGTGTTTATTGATTGCAAAGTAGAGAAAAGCATGTGGCACCCACTTGACACAAAACAAGGTATGTGTGGCATTATTCTATTGGTTGGATGTGTATGCTTTTACTTGCATACATTTGTGAATCAATTTCCCCCTTGCCCAATGTTGAAGTTACCTGTCTGCAATACAGTACCCACATGCCCCAATTTCAGTGGGTTTATCACTAACATTTGCCATTAGAAGACAAGGTTGCAACATATTTGTTTATGTATCATGCCCTATCAATAATGATACAACATGAAATCATAGGAAATTTCTATCCATGATCAATTTGGATCTGAAGCTCTTCAATACACAACATTATAAAATATTTAAAATTTGAAGTCATTCTTTGTGTTAGTTCCTTGTGTGGTATTAAATGGGTGAGTGTGGAGAGAGAGAGAAAGTATATTGTGTAATAACTTGGACAAATAGAAGGGTATATTTTATTATTATGAGACACCTTGTGAAAATGAAAAGCTGTCATTAAAATGCATTGCATAAGAAACTATTTATTCTAAGAACTACTATTCCTGATCCCAAAGAGATGTTCCATATTTCTGTTCATACAACCTGGAATGGCTTTTCAAAATCATGTATTAAGGCAATTTGGAAAAGAATGTCCTTTGATTTCCTCTTGTGTAAGAGATATATATACACTTACATGCAAACATGTGGTTGAGTGGAGTACTTAATACCCATGTTTCCTAATTTTATGTGATCAACTTGTGTCCAAGCCTTTAAATCACATGAAATTTAAAACCAATCCTCCTACAATCACCACATTAGTTCTCAAAGATTTTTCGGTTTGAGATTAGTATTCTATTATCGTAAATGTGTTTCTATCCACGTATGCAAATGCATATGTTCTCCAGATTCATTGGTCAAAACACACTTTAAGAATCTACTGGTCAAATGTCCGCAAACAATAATCCAGATCTGTCTTCTTTTGATCCTTCTGCTCTAAATATAATCAGATTTAAACTTTCCCACTTTTAAGAATTTATGTGCCAAATCACCATTGAACCATTTCTAAATCATGTGATAACATAATATTATTGTCACCATATAAAACTTTTCATTACTCCAATGAGTTATAAATTGTAGCAGGTGGGTTAGAGGCAGAATTTTACAAACAACATTATCACAACCATTAATATATTTTGGATGCCTCAACCAAACACAACCTTCAATTGCTCCCCCCTCTACAAATTTTGATGCCAAAAAGTTTGTAAAGTTTTGCCTCACAAAACAGGGCAATGGGCACATGAGTGGGTGGTGAAAAGTTGTGCAAACAAAAGCAAACAAGCATTGAAGTACTGAAAAGTAGGTGTACAATATAGTATTGTATTAAATGGTATTGTATAAATAGCATTCTAGGCATTAGTCCTGACAAATTCATGTCTTGTGGGATGAGGTTTAGAATGACACTGATCATGTTACGAGATGATCTTAGATTTTGGGAACTGTAGCCAATCGCAGATTAAACTTTTTGCATTGTGGAGTCCTCTTTTCAATGTGAATGGTCTGTGACAGAAAATGTGATAGAATAAGATAAAGGAAGCATGTGAGAATATATATATATATATATATATATATATATGTCAAAGATAAAAAATTGTATAAATAGAATACATATATATATATATATATATATATGTTTCTAAAGAGAGAGAGCGTGATATGTTGAAATGTATTATATGACATTACTTATGATATTTAACAATCATAAAATAACTAATTTGATTGTTGTCATTAAATTAAAAGGATACATAAATCAACAAAGCTATATTTAATTTAATAAAACATGATCAAGAGAATGTGATATTTTTCAAAATATTGCAAAAATTAATGAACAAGCATATGAGTATTTTTACAAGTTTCCATGTGTTATTTAAAGTGGAATAGAACATGTAATAGAATGTACTAGTATGTTAGAAAATACGGCTGCTCAACCCTACTACAAAATATGTATTTAGCTCATATTGCTGTACAAGCCAAAAACATTCCAGTACTATTTTTCTAATCTTGTAATACATATCATACCAATACATTCTTCCTTATTAGTTATTTCAAAACAATTTAAACTATATTATATAAGTGTTTTACTGTATTTACATAAATTTAAACTTAACAAAGCCCACATAGATTTAGAATTTTATACCATTAATATAGATATATATATATATATATATATATATATGTATTTTAAAAGTAACTTTTGTCATAATTTATTTGTAAACTATAGAAAAGGATTAATAAACTGCTTTGCATAAATTTTACAAAGTCAAGAGCATATGATCAAGAAATTACAAAGTACAACAATACATAAAAATAACATATACAATAAACAAGAATATACACAAGACTAAAATCATATCTAAAATTGATTTGTTTCTAAGCTTGTTTTTGGTAAGAAAACAAAATCTCTCATCTTGTTATTTATATTTGAATTTTAGCAACAAGGTCCTATATGTGCTTCTAAATGTGGTTTTGGGTTCATAGAGGATCCTAAAAGTCTAATTATTATTCTATAAAAACCTCTAAGAATATTAAAAAAATATCAAATACTTTAAGAAGACTACAAAAAATTATATAATTCCATACAAAGCTGCTAGAAGGTTCTAAAGGCTCCCAAAGATTTTAAATAATAATAAAATATCTATCATATTTTTTAAACATAATTTATAAAGATATTATAACATTCTTTTTTTTATTAGGTAAAAAATTCCGTTAAAAACTTCTACAAATAATTCAATTTTTATTAAAAAGTTAAATATTTGTTATCATTTATTCTTCATTCTATCACTAAAAAGTATAATTAAATAAATTATTTTACTTTAATTATCTTATATTTAAAACAATTGCTTAAACAAGAGAGTTTTTATACTTAAATAAAAAAATATTAGAAGATAAACAATTAGTTGAAAACTTAAACATTACTAACTTGTACTAGTGTAACCAAGACTCAACCAACTTGTAAACAATTTGAATATTAGAGTTTCTTGTGTTATGATCATACTTCACATTAAGATGGTCTAGCTTCATTTTAAAGTTTTTTTATGTTACTTACAAGGTTGTAATTGTTGTTGCTTATAATTGAAGTAAAATCATAAGTAAAATCTAGTTTATAAATATTAAAATTTTACAAAGGTATTTTATTCTAGCATACTAAAATTACAAATTTTAAAATATTGATTCATAACTTGAAAAGAAAAAAATATAATCTATTAACATTCTTTAAATTTCTCATTTTTTCATTCATACAATAGTTTTGATAAGCAACTTTGAATTTAAGCTACTTTGATGAAATTATTTATATAAAATAATTCTTAAATTTACATAGAAATATCAGCTATTTCAAAAATAACAATATCATTCATAAAACTCACAAATCATTATTAACACATTAGTCCATTTAAGTAAGAACATGATAATTTAATTAATATTGTTGGTTTTTTTTTTTTTTTTTAATTATACAAAAAGTATGAAAATATATATACGAGCCATAAACATTCTAATTATTTTTTATTCAAAATTACTATAAAATATATTTAAGTAGGTTATAAACTTTTTTTTGTACAAAATCCATGATTCTTAGTTGATTTTCTGAAGAAAATCATGAAATAATAGATCAAAATGTAAATTTCATAGGAGTCCAAGGAAAAAACTTGACAAATTGAATTTGAAAGGTTTTTTAAAAATAATATCATATTTTGATGTATAGACTCCATATAGTGAATAAAAAAAAAGTCAACATTTTATCCATATATTCTAATTAAACATATAAATTTTTACATGTAAGTTGTAGATTGTCCTGAATAATTATTTTCACTTTGTTGTTGTTTATTTTCCAGTTATATACTCAATTTTTTAAAAATATATCTTTCACATTATTTTATTAAATAGATAAAACTCTTTAGATTGAATTAATAGAAGTATTTAGTAACATAAAATAAAATTAAAATAGTAATTTTTGAATTTTTAGTAGAATTGATGTGAAATAGAACATCTAAGTTTTTCTTTTTTTTCTTTTTTTTCTTTTTACCTAAAATGATTTATGCATTACCCAATCAATTTTAAAATTATTTTTTTTGAGTTATGGAAGTCCGTGACTTATAAGATTCAAAGAGAAATAGATGACACTACAGAAAATATGCAGTGTTTAATATGCTGCAATCAGATCCAAAGATTGTTTAACTTTAATTATTTTTTTCTTATGATAAAATTATTTTTTCAATAGTAATGACGTTTCTGTGAAAAAGGTTACAAACTCCTAGTCTAATTTTTTTTTTTTTTTTTTTTTTTTTTCTCTGATAAAAAAAAATTATCAAAAAACTTTCCTAAAACTTTCTTGTTTTAAAATGCTCTTACATACTTTTTTTTACATCTGTTTTTAACTAGAATCAAAATCTAGCAATTGTTTTATAGTTAAAAGTTAAATCATTTTTTTTTAAATAATTAGTTGTTTGTATTTAAAAGTTTCCTACAAAGATTTGTCATTTATGGTTTTAAATATAGCATTATTTCCATTATAAGAGATGTAATTTAAACATTAAAAAAATATTTATGCTTTTTTATTTTATTTTATTATTACAACTTGTATTTTTATTCTTATATATCATCTTGTCTATAGGTATAATTGCTTGTTGTATTAGATGTTGGTAATACAATAAGTTGACATGTATTAATTGTCTATGTTTACTATTTGTAGTTATTATATTATGATATTTAACTCTTTATACAAAGAGATTAATTCATGTTTCAATTTTTTAAATTGATTTTTTGTGAAATACTGTATTAATTCATTAAATACAGGTTTAAACTATTTATATTTAATATTGTTCTATTTGGCTATAGAAAACTCTCTTCAAACCTTTCTTAATCAAAAAAGCTCATTATAAAATTTGTATACATTTGTATTCCCAAAATTTTAAAAACATGTCTTATTTATTTTAATAATAAAGTTGTCAAAATTCAACTACACGTATTGAAATGTGATGTAATTATTATTTTATTATTTTATTATTTTAAATATAAAAATTCCATTAAATTTATTATATACACATCAAAATTTCAGAAGCTTTAGAATTCCTTGCCTAAAACGGTAAAAACTAAGTAAGTACAATGTTGAATTAGAAAAAAAAAAAAAAAAAAAAAAAAGTATCTTCACATTTTAGTATTAATATTAATAAATTTATTATCCCAAAATTTAAAATAATATGTAGAAACACATGAATTATTTTTTAATCGTACACTTTGTTTTTATTGGTTTATGGCAAAGCACACACTATTTAAATGTTCATATGTTCCTTCATAAATGTTTTTCACCAAAAAAATCCAAGTTATATTTTATTTTATCTTACTTACTCTTAAAATTTATATAGTTATATATATATATATATATAAATTTAAAAATTAAGAATTATTAAAACGTTAATATCTCATATTGACCATAACCATCACTTAGAGAAAATAGCTTTTGAACGTCTTGAAACCGGGTTACTTTGAGCCCAAGTACCACAGTCAGGATCTCAGCTTAGGACCTCACCATAAGCGTTCGGGACCTCACCCTAAGCCACCGAGACAATTTGTATCTGCGACAACGCGGGTGCCCGTGCTACACTGGATTTCCATCTCAGAATGCTTTAAAGAGGCTTTATTTCCGAATGTGTCGAATATACATATATATATATATATATATATATATATTGGCGAGCATCTTGCGGCGTCGGCTGGACCCATCTTGACAGAAATTCACGCGAGAGCAATTCCTCAGAGCGATGCTGTTCCTCCTGCGTCGACGTTGTTGGGCTACAACCTCCCATTTAATTGAGAATCCTGAGGGCTCGATTGGCTGTTTCTGCTGAAGGAGTAACTGTCTGTCTGGACGGCGCAAGCCTGCGTTGCAAAACACCTCGATCTCATTCCTGTCGATTGTCTGCAGCTCCCTATAGTAGGATTGTTTAAGATGTCTCCAGTCGGTACCAAGAGCGGACGAGATGGTAGCTTAGAACCCAAATGCAAGTCTCAGATGTGGCAATGTGAGACAGGTCCAATGCAAAACTAGATTATTTCAGTTTTATTTGTTTATTTATTCATTTATTGTTACTATTGTTTGTAAAGCAAAAACTTCATGGTAGCTAGCATGATTGATGCATCGGGAAGATGGATAACTAGCATTCACATAATTTCTCGTTCTGAAAAATAATAACAGTACTGATGTGTATAGAAACTATTCTGAATTTTTATGAAAAAAATTAAAATAAGAATGTTTTAGGAGAATATTGACTGCATTATTGTGTCATGAATCTCTCAAAAAATTTACAGTATTATACATAATGGCTTCTTTTCATGTGAGGTATGATTTAGGATTATATATATATATATATATATATATATCGTGACAAATATGATTTTATATAATAATTAAAATGTGTTGTCTATATTTCTATTTATGTGGTCATAATTAATTAATAAATTTATACAATTTTTTAAGTTGGATAATCTCTTAACAAATAAAAATTTGGATCAATAAACAACCAGAGCCTTTGTTAATTTGTTTGCATTGCAAAACATGAAAGATATGCACATTTGTAATAATGTAATCCAATCCAATGGACATTAAATAAAAGTACTGTATTATCTGTATGGCATTAAATAGAAATAGTTGTAAAGATTTAAAAAAATGTGAAGTTACAGATGTGATTTGGTTTTTGTAAAATTAAACCCTATTACTAAGATGTTTAATTCTATTGAAAGATAATTGGATAAAAAATAATTACATTCAAAAAAGTTCATGTTCCATTTGGATGGGATTCATGTTTACATGTATGCCAATTATATAAAAAAAATTAACAAATAATCTCACACTTCCAAATTATTGTCTCGTGCATGCATATAAATGTAAATATTTATCTCTATTAAGTGGAAATCTTGGACAATAATTCATGCAATAAAAATGACAAAGTTACTGTTTAAAAAACGAATATGCCTTTTATGTAGACCGTGTGGTCTTTATGTTCTTTTCTGAAAAGCCATATAATTCAAAATATGTAATTTTAGTTTTTTTATTATATTTTTTTAGGTTTCATTTTTTTATATTAAGTTCTCACAAAATCTACAGCAAAATCAATGATTTTTCCATGAGTGTGGTTTAAATCTTATTCTTACAATTCAAAAATCATCTTCAATTTATCATTCAAATTGCATTAGACTAAATATATATATATATATATATATATATATATATATTAATATTATAAAAATAAAATTTGTCTGATTATAAATTTTATAACCTTTTTTTTTGTACCAAAATTATGCTCTAACTCTGGGATTCACATGTATGCAAAAAATACATGTTGAGTAATTTATGTTGGAGAAATTACAAAATAATGTATTTAATTTAGAACATCTTCTTTTTCTATTAATCTTAAATGTAGAAACAATATTTTATAGCAAAATTCAGCTTATCATACATGAAAGACTTGCTAATCTCATCAATATGAAATTTCATATCAAGAATTTAATGTTGAAATAATATATTAGAAGATATCTTGTCAAAAAGATAATTGTAAAATGGCTGTTAAATTTTCTCATAATAGAAAATTATTATGTTTATTTTTTTGTTATATGTATATATATAAGGTTGTGTTTTCTGTTTTTAGCATAACGTGTTCAACAATTTGAGTATTTTGGGGGTGAAAAACTAATTGAATGAAAAACAGCAGTACATTAAACTATGTCTATATATCTATCTATCTATATATATGTGTGATTTAAAATTTTATTTTTATCAAAATCCTGAACTATTGTTATATAACAACCAAAGAAAACAATAGTAATAATAAATACAAAAAAACACATTATTTTGCTAAAGACATTACTCACAAATGACTGCATACTTTTTCATGCATGCATAGTGCAAACATGGGTAAGATTTCCTCTCAAAAGTCCAGACAAATTGCCCATTACTCAGAAAACGCTCAGTCTGAGATAAAGCTTTGGACAGAAAAAAAAAAAAAAAAAAAAAAAAAAACGCTTGATTTTATTATCAAAGTTAAATTGTAAAAAGATCTGCCAGCCACTCTTTCAACTGGGCTCCATAATATGTTGCAGAATGAGCCACTTGTCAAATTCTTCCTCCTTCCTCATCACACTTTACTATTCACCATGACCTCAGAACCTTCTCCTGTGGAACAGTTAGCAACTGTGCTTCACTTACTCTCTTCACCTGAAAAGGAAATGTTTTTAGTTCCTGAATAAAAACAAAACACAACAAGAAAAATAAATAAATAAATAAATAAATATATATATATATATAGGTGAAGTTTGAAGAACAACCCATGCAATCATCCATGCAGAAACACACTCCTTTTCTTTGCACCAAAACAGTGAACCATCATGTATTTCTGGTGTTCTTGTGACTGGGCACACTCAAGTTGCATGTGAACCCACTGTCACAAAATTTATTGTGGATTAAACCAGGTCAATATGGCACCAAGTCTCATACTGGCCAAGAGTATGTTATTTCCTCTCTGCTTCATTCATGCATAAATGGAGAAAACATTTATATATATATATATATATATATGCAGAGAGAGAGAGAGAGAGAAAACTTGAACAATTGAAAGAATGAAATGGAGGGGTATAAGTAGCATGCATGTTTTTTTGGCCTCTGAGCACCACACATAGAGAGTGGTTAATGGGGCACTGAACTCAGATGTGCCAGTTTCCTTCTTCACTGTGTGCACAGGATGGGTACCCACACACCTGCATGGGAACATTGCATGAGGAACATGTAGCTTGTGGTGGGGAACCATAACTTACATTAGGAACTCTCATTAACAAGGGTCACACAAGGCCACTTCAGAGCCATCCATTTTAAAAGTTTGTGTGGGGGACAAAGCTCTGGCCCATTCAAGCATTATGTCCCCCCTCTGCCACTGAAATCCCACCAAGGAATAATAATAATTATAATTATAATAATGCCAGTTTTTAATGCTTTTGTGCCCTAACAGCTGGAAGTTGTGTTATTATCAATTTTGGGTCTTGAGTGTGTTGTATTTTCTAAGTCCATTGCTTTTTAAAATAATGTTGCTAAAACTGTGTTTTGTGGGTAGGGTTGATCTCAAAAATTGTAAAAAAGCATATAAAGAACAACTTGCAAAATATCTAACAAGTTTGGTTTTGCTTTTGCAAGTACCATTAAACATGCTTTGTGAGCCTCATTTAAGAACTACATATATATATATATATATATATATATTTATAAATAATTAGTTGTTGAAGCCACACCCCATTGCAATCTTATAATTAATTTTGTCCATCTCCCATCTCTGTCTCTCATTCCCAATCTCCAATCCCATGTTTCCATTTCCATTTTTTATTCTTTGTCCCATATTCTCAATGCCCTCCATTTCCATTCTTTCATTCCCAATCCTTCGTTCTTAGCAATAAGAAGATCTTCCAAGCAATGGAGAGCATGTTGAATGCACACATCACCTCAAAGTTGCTGCTATAAGGCACTATCATTACTTCCAGTAATTTAATTTTTGTTTAATATATTATTGATCTACTTATATGTCGCCTAAATTCTAAAGCGGTCTCCAAGAACAATCAAGAGGTCTTTATATTAGAGGCTTTGTATATCATAGGTGTAGAATAGCCATTTGAACTTATGCGTGAGGAAGGGCTTGCATTTGCAAATAAAACTATGGCTTGTTTGATCCTTGCTTCTATTGTGTACTATAATTCTAATATCATGGTGCTTCTTGCAAAGGTTTTGTTTGTGCTCTTTTGAGAGGTGATGCAAGGCAAGCCTAAATTTACCAACTTCCTTACCTACAAGCTCAAGCACCACTCAAAAAGATAGAAGCCACAACCATCATAGAATGCTACTAAATTGGAGCTCCTTCATGAAGATTGTTGCCAAATGCAATGAGAATGATTCTTTTTGCAAGCCCAAGCAAGACAAATATGCTTTGCAAGGATCACTTGCAATGCTATTCAAGAAAAGAAGTGTAAAAGCTACAAATACTTAGCATCAGTAAGGATTGCACTCTAAGAGAAGTATGGAGAAAGATATCTCTTACTTCCAATACCCTTTACTTATAGGTAGAATTTGCATCCCAAGTACATAGACTTCATCCCGAGTCACCTTCATCCTTCCAACTAGATCTAGATTCATCTTAACCTAACTGCCACTATAATACTTTCTTTTAATCCTTTGTTGCCTTTTGACTATTAGCAACTTACTATGATTAATCTTTATGTGGTGGTAACTAAGTAAGAACTTGTTGATCTTCAGCACTCTCACTTTGCTAATTTTCAAAAGCTTTTTAATCCTAATCTTTGAATCAAGTCATGATATCTATCCTTCACTAATGCCTTTGTAAGCACATCAGCAAGCATGTCTTTTGTAGCACAATACTTCATACACATTATTCCATCTTCAATCTTCTCTCATATGAAATGATGTTGAACATCAATGTGTTTGGTCCTTGAGTGGTGTTTTGGATTCTTAGCAAATGCAAGACATCTTTGATTGTCATACATAATTAGAATTGCTTCTAATTGTACTAGATCAATATCTTCTAAAAGTTGCCTTATCCAACATGCCTCTATTGTACAATGACTTGCTGCCATGTACTCTGCTTCCATCGTTGATCTTGCAATAGTAGGTTGTCTCTTGTAATTCCATGAAATGACTCCCATTCCAATGAAGAAGATATATTCTATTATAGATCTTCTATCATTTTCATCTCTAGCCCAATCCGCATCACAATAACCTTATAAATCAATGTTCTTACTACCAAGGCACAATTTGAAGTCCTTTGTACCTTTTAAGTATCTCAATATCCTCTTTATTGTTGTTCAATGCATTGGTCTAGCCTTAGACATGTATTGGCTTACAACACTTATTGCATATGCAAGATCCACTCTTGTGGCCATCATTGCATACATGAGTGAGCCTATTACTGCCTTGTATAGAACACTTTGCATCTCAGCTTCAACTTGTGTAAACTCTTCATCCGTGAACTTCATCAACTTCAAATTTGTCTCCAAGGGTGTTTCAATGGACTTGCACTCTTCCATGTTGAATCATTTCAATATTTCTTCAATGTACTGGATTTGGCTCATTATAATAGTCTTGTTACAATGATCTCTTACAAATTCCACTTCCAAGTAGTAGTGCAACTCTCCCAAATCACTCATCTCATATTCCTTCTCTAATTTGGCCTTCATCCAATTCATCTTTTCCATATTGTTAGCCAAGATGATCAAATCATCAACATAAAGAATTAAAATTGGTAAAAACTCTCTAAATTGCATCACATATAATGAATGATCAGCTTCACTCCTCACAAACCTTTCATTGACAAAGAAAGTGTCAATTTGTTAGTATCATGCCCTTGGTGATTATTTCAATCCATACAAAGATTTCTTCAATTTGCACACAAGATGTTCTTTGCCTTGTTGCACAAATCCTTGAAGTTGATCCATGTAGATATCTTCTTGCAACTCTCCATTGAAAAAAGCCATCTTCACATCCATTTGGTGTATTTCCAAATCCATTGTTGCCCTAATTGCTACAATGGTCCTAATGGTGGTGAATTTGGAAACGGATGCATAAGTTTCATTGAAATCAATTCTGACAACTTATGAATATTCTTTGGCAACTAGTCTTGCCTTTTGCCTCACCACCACATCTATTGTAGATATAATAGTAAAATTATTTATATAAACATTAAATCTTAGAAGAATTTACCAAATTTATTAAAATATTATCTATAAAAAAAACTATCTTGTAACATATATTACAACATGGTTTGTTCATGCAATAATTATGTAAGTTATTCTTGTCATCTTTTATAGTATTGTTGACTTTTTAAAATTTTGTATGATAAGATTAGAACATTTGGAGAGTAGAATTTCAAATTTTCATCTAATGATGAAGTTTTAGCTAAAAATAATTTAAGAATGATAAAAAGTCAATAAACATATATTGTAAAAAACATTACTTCTTTACAAATTTGGTGACAAGTTTTGGTTACTTCATAAAAAAATCAAGAGAAATAAATAAAAAAATAACTAAAATATTAAAGATTTAAAGTACTTATTTTTAAAAAGTAATATGATAATTAATAAAATTTATGAAGTTAAAATAAAATTTACACACTTCTTTCATCAGATCTTGTATTTTGGTTAACATAATAAAGAAAGAAGTCGTCACTATCTCTAGTTGTAAAATAAAATCCTAAAAATTTGAAATAGAATGGATCTTGTAACCTTCATAATAATAAAATTTAAAAGAAATCTTTTAAAAAATAAATAAAAATTTAAAAATAGATATTAAGATATGTTACCTTTATTATTGTAATCTTAGAAAGTAGAGTTAATTATTTGTGATACTATATGATATAAATAAGATTAATAATATTTTATAGAATCTACTTAAATTTTTTTTATAAATACTTAGATAATATTGAAATAATAAAATGGTATTATGTCTAAATATAAAATATTATTATTAGCTTAAGCTAAGTATCAAATATATTATATTGAATATTGATCAAAATTTATAATTTATATTATTTGATATATCTTAAAATTTTAAAAATTGTGATAGAATTTTATTTCCAAAAAGGTAGAAAAAAAAAAGAAAGATTGTAAATCAAATATAATTTTTTTATTACTTAAATAAAATAAAATATTTAGAATTGAGTAGAATTAAATAAAAATTTATTAGATAGATATCAGTCTCTTTAAAGCATATTATAAAATTAGAAAAAAACTCATATATATATATAAACCACATTTATAGATTCTTCTAGCCATATTATGTGGCTATAAATATTTCTTTTAGAAGTAATCTACCTTTGAAAAAACCACTAAAGAACCAATCAAAAACTTTAATGTATAGCTTAATGGTATTTTAGTTCTTAATTTAAAAGATCCATATTTTAAAATATTTTTTTTAAAATAAATAAATAAATAAGTAAATATTTATATATAGCTAGAAAAAAAAAGAGAAAAAAAGAAAGAAAGAGAGAGCATGGCTAATATCAAATACAAAAAA
Organism: Physcomitrium patens; assembly: GCF_059467195.1. Classification (NCBI taxonomy): domain Eukaryota; kingdom Viridiplantae; phylum Streptophyta; class Bryopsida; order Funariales; family Funariaceae; genus Physcomitrium; species Physcomitrium patens. Next base: position 5,735,017 of record NC_143426.1, read on the forward strand.
AAAATAAAAAGACTTGAATCAAGAGTAAAATGAAAATGAATAATATCTTGCTTCTATATATACTAGCTATCAATAAGGTTGTATATGAGTTTCTTAAAGACCATATGGTTAAAAAAATGATTTTATAACCACATTATATATTTAGAAGAATCTAAAGATCTAAAATTAATTTTAGAAACTTTTTAAATATTTTATAAAGAAATTGATATCTATCAAGTATATTTCTATTTTTTTTTTAATTTTATATATTTTTATTAATATTAACATCTGTTACATTTACTCTCTTATTTTTGCTTTGAAAAAAAATTCTAAGTTTCTTTAAAAAAAGTCTAAAATACATACATATATACATATATATATATATATATATATATATACATATATATATATATATATATATATATATATATATATTCATTATAATATTTTAATGTATATTATGAAAAAAAGTAAAAAACATATATTTTTAAGCCATTGATAACATACAATGCAATGCAAAAGACCACTTAATATTATGTTTTTTTGTTTTGGCTCATATAATTAGTTTAAAATAAGACAATTTGAATGAAATCTAATAAAGCATTAATCTATAATAACATAAAAAATTACCAAAAACTTCTACAAAAATCAAAAGTTCCACACATATTATAAATTTTTATTTATATATATATATATATATATATATATATATATATAGATATATATCTTTAAATATATTTATTTCTATTCTATAAATAAAGATCTTTATACATAACATTTCAAGTGCTACAAATCAATCATAAAATATGTAACTTAAACCAAATACAAATACACATCTAATATACTTTTGAAGAAAGATTAGAAATCTATACCAAAATAAGTCAAGCTATCTTTCACAAAAGAAAAGGAAAATCCAAGAATGAAAGTGTGGAAAGTTTAAAAAATCCTAAAGCTTTACTAAAATGGCTCAAAAACCATAGCCAAGCAAATTCTTACAACAATTTTTTTGACTTTCAAAATCATTTATAAATTTTGACTTGATAAAAGTATCAAGTCAAGGATTTTTTCTACTTAAATATTCAAACCCTAATTGGTATGGGTAAGTCAATAAATTGAAAAACTATCAATGGATGAAAGACCACTAATCAAATTAGATTATATATATTTGATGAGATTAAACTCTCGATGCTATATCACATGACAACTTTCATATAAACAAAAATTATTATACATAACATATTAAGTACTACAAACCAATCATAAAGTATATAATTTAAACTATATATAAATTGAGTTCAATCATCAAAATCATTTAAGTCCATAACTAGAGTTAATTTTTTACATACTAAATTGGGTAGAATTAGCTCTTATTTATATAATAATTAATAAGGACTATAAGATACCAAGATACTTATCTATTGAAGCGATAGTCCATAGCAATCCATAGCAACATCAAGTTCCAATCTCAATAGTTGCTATAAAATAATCCATACTTCTGTAATCTATGTTTGACAATTTGAACAATCTACTTAGCAAGGCCATCTGCCTTAGGATGATTTCTTGACGAAATAGAATGATCTATCAAAGCTTTAATATATGAAGCTTCAAAATTTCTAAAAACTTTCTTCTTTGATCTGTTAAGACTTCGATAGGTGTTCCAAAATATGTCAATACTTGATCAAAAAAAGCCATAGTTGCTTATTCTAAAGAATTTTGTGATAAAGCCACAAGTTCAATCCACTTGCTAAAATGCTCTACCATCACTAAGACATATTTAGTTCTATATGAGGTAACAATAAGTGATCCACAAAATCCAAAGACCAATAATAATACAAATCCATGATAGGTAATGACTTAAATTGAAGTGATAAGGTATCAAAGTTTGATTTAACTTAATCACATATTTCACACCAAGAAACATATGTAGCCACTTATTGATACATATTATTCCACCACTATTTGTTATAGAACATAAAATGTTTCTTATGCACCTCAAAATGTCTAAATTCTTCATATACTTATTGTATTAAAGAACTTCTTTGATCTAGCCTTGGAACTATGTGCCTAATTCTATTAAGCCACACATGGAATAATAAATTATTCTTTCAAAAAAATCTTATTATTTGATGACTAATATTATTTCTTTTCATATTAGAGATAGTTGAAGGAAATGTTCCTTCTTGAAACTTATGCAAGACTACAAGATCTTTCTACATATTGCTAATTACTTGAGTTTTGTCCAATTTTTCATCTGAATTTTGGTCAAGAACCATGGTTGTAGAATTAGACATCAAAGTCAAGTATGTGGCTGCATACCATTTAAGAACTGCGTCTTGATTACAAAGTCGATACACACTGAAATCTTTCAAAATTAATGCTCAAAAAAATTCTAATAAGTCTCTTTCCAAATCCCACTATTTGATCTCAAAAAGTATCCCTGAATGGCCATAGGAGCTCGATTTTGTGCCATGGGGTCTGATTTTGATTCAAGTTCATAACTCATTCAATCTAGGTATCAACTCTTGGATTTCTCAAGTGATTTTTGCTACAAACTACTCTTAACTTCTTTCCAAAGATGCCTATATTAATTATTTTTCTAATCTACCTTATTTTAATGTATTTGTGGTCCTACAAAGTGAATAGAAGCCTATTTTGCAAAAAAGGCAGCATTAGCACCTTTATTTTTTCTACCCCTTAATTATTCTCTATTTTTCTAAGATAATTTATTGTAATATATTAATTTATTTTTTTTAAGATAATTTTAAGATAATAAGACCTTCAAAAATATGATATTTTCTTCAACCTTTCATATATTAGCCATTTTACATCATGACAACATTGAGTTGAGTGAAATCATAAATAATTGTAGTACAAGTTAAAAAGACTATGGAATATTTTTTTTTATTGATAATATGTTCTTCATAGGTTTTTGAATTAACATACCAAACCATACCAAGTCTACGTGCTTGAAATGCAAATGATATTCAAAATATTATAAATACAGAAAATGCACTACAAAGTGCCTCCATCTCATTAATCAAGACAAGAGGAGGTTCATTAGCCTTAGTGACAACCAATTTTTTTTTTATTATCATCCAAGATATCATCAACATGGCATCTAAGAGGTCATTTAATTCTAGAAAGTATTTTTGTAAGTATGTGAAATAATGGTAGTTTTATCCAAATCAAATGAGGTTGATGGACATAGAAGCCTAAAGCAACAACATTCATATAGGTTGGAAGATTAAAGAGTTGGTTAATATATTGATAAGACTCCAATATTTGTGTTCAAATGTCATCCAATAGTAGTACATTTTCAAAAATGTACATAAGTGGTGTACATTGATGCATAAACCATGACAATATAAGCCACATCAAATTTATAAATAAACTAGTTCAAGGATCATTTAAGCCTTGATTTGCTCCAATATGTGAATGACCTTGATAAAACCATCCAACAATCAATAAATCTATGTAGCTTAATCTCCTCAAATCTTCATCACTAATGAAAGTGACATCACAGAGGAGTTGGCTAAAACAACCAAAAATGGTAGGTGATTGTAGTTGTTCAAGATATATAACCAATAATCTTTAGAAATAATGTCGAGTTTTCAATTATGTTCACTTTTAGTATTTATCTGATTGTACCATTAAATAATAAGTTTAATCTTGAATATTATTGCTAATCTTATACCAATGTCTATAAAGAGTTCTACAAGAGTAATTCATTTATTTGGTAGATGTCAATGAATAGGTTGGAAAAAAATAGATAAAAAAGAAGATTTTGATATTTTCAATATATCTAATAAAGATACAATTTCTTTACATTGGCAAAAAAGTGTTGTATGTATTTTTTAAGAAAGAGATGGATCCTTCTTATGTTTTGCATGAACTTCTAAAAAAATTGGATTAATTGGTCCTATAAAATGGAACATAAATGCTAATATTTCTTCTAATAGAACTATTCCACAAAGCAAATTAGGTGCCAATGTACTACAATCAAATAAGGTTTCTATTAGCACAATCATATTAATTACTACAAATATGACTAGAATGAATTCTTTCCTTCTATCAAAAATAGACCATTCCAATTAAATTTATATTTCTTCAATCTAATTATCTAGGCCAAATTAAATGGATAAAAGGCTTGTTGATCCACTAAAATATTATAGTTGGTGGCACTAATCATTATATACTTGAAAAACAAGTTAGAATAAATTGGACTGGATCTAGTGTAAAAACATTAATTACAAAGGTTGTTTGGTATAGTCAATAGCTCATTTTGTGCCTTCTAATGAAGTGGCAATATTAAAAAAAAATAAGGTTCCAAATCTATAGGAGTAATTCTAATTCTTAAGTAAGTCGCTTATCAATTATAACTACATGAGTTTCAAAATCTAGCATATTATATAAAACTATAGTGTAAGTAGTTTTGCTATTAGTACAGAAAATAACCAACACATTATTATTGTTAACTAATTATACAACTCTTTGAAGTAAATTTTGATATTTTTTAGTAGGTTTAATTGCAACATCAAATAAAAATACTACCTCTATAGCCAATGGCATTTTACTTAAAGGATTTATATTTGTGACCTTCAAATAATCTTCATCAAATATGGTAATAGCTTCAATTGTAAGTTTTGCTTGTAGCTTAAGTAAATCCTCTTATATTAAAAGCTTGATTATTGCTTGAGCCTCTTTTAATAATAGTATAGATACTTTACCTTCCAACATTTTATCAACCAATTGAAAGATCCGTATCGATTTAAATTTTGAAGCTAATAAGTCAATACTAGAAAATATAGGCATATTCAATACTTTCTAAGCCAAAGTATGTACTATGTTTTTAACACTAGTATCTTCATCTTATCTTGAAGTTCAAATAGAAGGCTTTATTGCAGAATTAATATTTGCAAGGTCAAAAGATAAAAATAATAACATATCAATATTTGGATCTCTATAATTGCTTGAACAGCCAAACAAAGGTTCTAATACCTCACTTGTTATAGGTGCCATATTCCAAGCTATTGTTTAGAGATGTATGATAGCTGCAACCATCATTGGTCTTAATACACTAAAGATATAATTTTTTAGAGAAAAAGATTTTTTTTTACTTCTAGAAACTACATGAGATTCAATAATTTAGCTTAATGAGACCATACCATTGAATTTCTTTTTGAACTCAATAATCTTAGCTACTAAGGTCTTTTCTTTATCTTAAGCAAGGTGTTTGTATAGATGTAATATAAAGTAATTATCTTCATTATAGTTAAGCTTACTACAATAAGTAAACTTTAATTATTTTTTCTTAGATTTATTTCTTCTGTTAGCTATGTCAACTTTTAACTTAAACTTCTCTATGTATAAGGGTTTTTTTTTTTTTTTTTTTTTTTTTTTTTTTTCTTGGAATAGTTAGAATCATTATTTATAAGACTAGATTCACTACACTTCTAATGATGCATAGTCTTTTTAAATTGAGTTTTTGCCAATCTACTTATGACAGTTGGCCTTAGACACATCCATCATCTAAGCCAAATGAATATACATGGTATATAGAATATCTTCTTTTTTATGAAAAAAGTCTTAAATGTGTTGCATTTGATCATGCCTAAAACTTCCATACTCATACTTCAAGTACTTAACAAAAATTTGAAAAAGTTTAAATAATAGTAGCTCTCCTATTGCACATAAAACTGTCTTCATTGCTTGCATCATATAAGACAAAGTACTTAAAGTATTAGTTAAGGAAGTAGCTAATCTTTTTTCTTTAATATCTTTCAAAGCTGTATGAATTTTTCCTTGAATTAGATCTTCTTCTTTCACCATAGGCTTAAAGATTGATATAACAATCTCTTTAAGAGCTGAAATAAGTTCTATGCATGCCTTCTAATAACAAATCATTTCATATAATTCAAATGAATGTTTTCCATTTCCATAGGTTTACTTGTGCTCTATATATTTTGATAAAAGCTCAAAGGCATATCATCCATTAAAAATAGGAAATCTTTGAAGCTTCTCTTTTATCTATATTTAAAATTTGAATCTCTAATGTAGCAAAGAAATACCTCCAGCTCTTCTTAAGAATCTATCCATCACCATGTTATAAAGATCATCTTCCTTCTTATAAAATATGTCCACTTCTAAGACTTAAAGCACACAAGTGGTATCCAATGCTAAAACATGGTGAACAATCTGATTACTATTTACTCTTGGCCCGAAGTCCTTAATGTGGTCACTATCTAAGTAGTCTGGTGAATGAGATTAATAATATAGACTCATAGTATACACCATAAAAGAAACTACTTAGGTACTTGTAACTATCTTAAAACTAAAAAAGAAACTTATGCTTGCAAAACCACCAAGCTTTGCAATTCATTGGCAATTACCTCCAAATTATTATAAGTCCAATAGATTCACGAACAAAAGAATCTTGCTACCCATTAACTCAATATTATCCCTATAATATGCTCATTAATACAAATAAATATAAATACAAAATAAAATAATCTTAGAAAACCTCTTAAAATAATATCTACAACTAGAAGAATGTACTAAAAATTAAATCCAAAAATCCACACCACATCCTATATAACACATAAGCAAAAATCAAAATTGAACCAAAGTAACAAGTACCTATCTGCTATTGATGGTCAAAATTTATAGAACTTGTGATAATAAAAAACAATTGTAATAAAATAAAATACGAAAAATTAAAAAAAAATCAAAAATTTACTTCAAAATTAATTAATATATAATAAATGCAACTTCAATGCTCTAAATAACTTCTATTCTAAACATTTAGTATGTCAATGAATTCTTTGGGCCTCTCCTATATAAAATTGACTAAAAAATAATCAAATTTATATTCCATATGTACTTAGAGTGAGCTTCCAAACTTAACATTTTAAAATTTTGGATAATGAGTATTTTTTTAAAATCCTATAACCACATACTAAGTCTATGATTGTGGACCACTATCTCTATGGTCTTATGACTATAAAGAGCCTTTAAATATTGTTGTGTTGTAAATCAACTATATAATAAAAATATAATCAAAAATAAAATTTTAATTAATATTTAATCATATTGATTCAATAATAATCTAAGATATTTAAACATGGCTTTTATAAAAGCCTCTTAGTTTATTTTTTTGTCTTAATAGCTAGTAGATTTAAGATTGATTAGTAATTTAACCTTTTAAATTATAAAATTACTTTGTTACTTTAGAAAGGCCATAAATTAATAAAAATAAGATAGAAGAGATAAATAGTTAATATGATTAATACTAAGATCAAGTTGAAGATAGTATTGGGCTAAAAAATCCCTAGAATAGATTTAATTGATATCCCAAGGTCGACCATTTGTGGAACAAGGTCAAAATCAGACCTCTAGCTATTAAAACGGCCGCCTAGGACAAAGTTTTGAGAAATTTGAAGATCGGCAATTAGGATTTGTTATCTAACTTTAAGCTTATTCTATTGGTATAAGGCTTATTTTTGTAAGATTTAGAATGACTTTGCAATTGTTGTTCAAAATCAAGGATAATATTGGTCACTTGGAATTTATGCAATACAACTAGAGCTAGCACTTCCAATTAGTTTGTGGAATTGATATTACATCTATAATTCAAAATTTGGTAATATTTGGCTGATTAGGTGTGCTAAGTGTGTATAAAGTTTTGTATTAATTTAATGATACAAATTGAAAGATATTTGGATTTTAATACAAGAGGATATTAAAAATTGGTAATTTGGAATTAAATAGGATTTCTATGATTTTTGAAGATTTATTGGTTAAATCAAGGTGAAATTTAGCATAGTATTATAAGACTTTAAGATTAAGCTATACACTAATTTTGAGATAAAGATAATAGTTGGATAAGGTGAAATCACTACTCAAACATTTGTACCAACTTTCAAGTTTGTACCCAAGTGACATCAATGTGGTTTTTGGACTTTTTGAAATAGGACAAGTCTATCTCAAGTATCCAAGTCCCTTTTAATCTACAACAACATAAAACCTCATCACAAAATAGGATAAATTGGATCAAAAAAAAATTGAATAGAACTAAATAAAATTGGACATAGAAGACAAAATTGAACAGAACTAAACAAAATGGGACATGGAAGACAAAATTGAACAACCAAAATTAGAACAAAAAAAAAACAAAATAAGAAAATATAAAATATAATTATATTTAGAAAAAAGGTTCAAAGCCATATCTAACTAGATGATCTAATAGGCCTTAATTAATCCTATTTATACTTTGTTTTAATACCCTGGACTTTTTAGAATGTTCATAGATGTAGATTCCACATAGATAACCGCCTTAAATTCCTTTTAGAAGGTTTTATGGTAGGCCCTATCTAAATAATTATCTAAATTTTTTTTAGAATATTCTATAGTAGATCCTATCAAGCCTATTAATCTAATTCTAATTCTAAAAACTTTTATAACTTCTCAAATATGGTTCTAACTATTTATCTCTACGTACCAATAATATAAATGTCTTATCTATATCCTATTATACTTTTTTTTACAATCTATAAGTTGGATTTGATTGAATTTTTCTAAGCATATAAAAGACTTATAGTAACATTTGTGTATAATTTTTTTTTATCAAGTAGATAGTTGAATTAGGAGTTACAACTCGCCAAAGCTCACTGATTAAGGTTAGAACTTGCAAAGAAAAATCAAACTTGCCTAATTATGAAAGTAATAAGGTAATTGGAGTTTATGCATGGTTGAAGTTACTAAGAAGAGTGTTTTTAAGAACTTTGTATTTACTTTAAGTATTTTTGAATTAAAATTAAAATTATGTTTTTTTTATATAGATGAAATCTATTATGGTTTCTTGGATATTTGTAAAATACAACTTCAACTTGCACAGTCAAATACTCAATGCATTTTCAAACAAAACAATACATATTATGATACCATGATATCCTATCTTCAAAAAGAGCCTTTGATTGTAAGACCTTGTCACTATGGTAAGCCTTTGACCATGGGGCCCTATCACTATGGTCTTATAATTGTAGATTGACACTTTGAGTTGTAAAAAAATGTCACATGCAACCATCTCCCACCATCTGCTATTATAGATCTTTGTTGTTTTTTCTCACAATTTGTATCAAATTCTTGCTTCTATTATATACATATATTTGTTGTAATTGTTACCTAAATAATATGAATAGGTAGAAGTAGATAAAAATAAATTAATTTCATAATATCTTCTAGAAGAAAAAAGAGAGATTTCTAATCTTTCTTTTCAAGAAAAAGAGAGATTCTTGTCAAGTAAAAGATTAGAAATCTATCCCAAACTAAATCAACCTATTTCTCATACTACAAAGAAAGAATCTAAGAGTACAAGTGTAGAAATCTTGAAGCTTTACTAAAATTGCTAAAATACTATAGCCAAGCAAACCCTTATAATAAGTTCTCTCACTCTCAAAATCACTCATAACACTAAACTTGATAAGAATGTCAACTCAAAGATTTATTTTCATTTAAGTATTCAAATTCTAATTGACATGAACAAATTAACTAATAGAAAAACTATCAATGGATGAAAAACCACTAACTAAACTAAACTACATATATTTGACAAAATTTGGCACTCAATGCTATATCACATGAATTCTAATTCTAATATTGTGAAGGTTGATACAACTTAAATAATTTTTCTTAAAAGTTTTAAGATAAAAGTTGTAATATAATATTTATATTTATTAATTTTATATTTTATAAATATATCTATATATAAACATACACATAAATTATTAATCTTATATATCTTTGTTTCAAAGAATCTTATTGTTGATAGTTTATAAATGGTTTTAACAAATATATTCAATAAAATATAAAAACCAATTTAAATAAAATTATGTGATTTTTGAATGGCTTTTATTTATGCTTATTAATATCATATCCATGCTAATATATAAGACATTCTATTTTTTCTTGGTTGTAACTTATTTTTTAAATTTTTTCTAATTTGAGTTATTAATTTTTATTTTATTTAATTAAAAGTGATCATAATTTATTTTATTTTAATATACTTATTAATTTTTATTATAAGACCAAATAAGAAAAATATCAAAAATATAATAAATTCTCATTAATTCTAATCATTTCAACTAAAATATTTTTGGATTAATTTATATTTGCTGAAGAAATAATCCAAGCATCACAAATAGAACTTTTAATAAGATCAAATAATCTTGATGTTACAAAAAATCCAAAAAATCCAAAAAATAAAATAAATAAAATAAAATAAAATAAAAAATAGATCACTTACTTCAAAAGAAAGTGATCCATTTCTAAAGATATTTATTTAGCTTTTTTTTCTTCTTTTTTCTTCTTTTTTTTGTCTTAAACTTATTTTAGATAAAACTTCATTCTTATATGAAGCTTTAACGTCATACATTCTAAATCCTTTGCTGTTAGTTATTTAACTTTTAATAATTTAAAGAAATCATATTTTTGAGCAAAGTGATGTACCAAGTTACAACATGGAAACTTTGATAGTGGCCATAAAATTGTGTAATTGTATCAACTATATTTGATGATAATTTGCAAATATTATTCTAAAACATAATTTATATAGTTTTTTTGTTTATTATTTTATAGATCAAAAGAAAAAAACAGCTAAATAATATTTATGCAATAATAAATAACATCATCCAATACCTTGATACAAACCATAGTCCTTGATTTAATGCAATTTCACTTCAAAGACTTAACATGTATGGATACTATTTAAAATGGTTATTAAATTCATACTAATTTTTATAAATGATCCAAAGTATGCCATTTTATTTAGAGAATTTAAAAGCACAATTATAGAGTTGTAAAAAAAATTATTAAAAAATTTATTAAAATAGATTGTTGTATCTATTTTAAAATATAATAAGATTAGATAAGTCTTTAAGATTTATTAAATAAATTCATCATTTCAAAAACAGTATTATAAATTTCAATATATATTTTTAATATATGTATATATATATATATATATATATATATATATATATGCACACACCACATTTTCTATATAATTTGAAAATTCTTTATAATATGTATATATATATATATATATATATATATATATGTAGAATTTTGATATTTTGTTAATTAAAATATTAGAGATAAAATAAAGTAAAACAAAACTTATTCTATTCATTAGAATAAATGATCAATATATATATATATATATATATATATATATATATATTTATACATTTATCTAATTTAGTATATATTTTAAATACATTGTTGTTTGAATAAAAATTTATATAAAAAATAATATTTACTTTTAATACAGTATATCTTATTTTGTTTAGTAAAACTCAACCTTCCAAAACTATTATGTATATATATGGTGTGTTAAAACGGCTTTAATAAATCACTCTCATACTATTGTTATAAAAGGATAGTAATAAATAATACAATTTATTGCAAAAAAAACAATGACTATGTCTTTCTAGCCTTACTAGGCAATTTTATCATGGTATTTAGAGTAATAGATGGACATATATATATATATATATATATACATACATACATATACATACATATATTTAAAAAAAAATTATTCAGAATCTAAAAATTCATAATAACTTAGGATTAATCTTTGATAGATATTATATCTAAGAATAGATTGATTTTAACATCTTCATAAGATTATAAAATATTTTCAATAAAAAATACTTTTTAGACCTGGTAGCTTTATGAGACTTAATTGTAATAGAAATATAAATAGATCGAAAGTAGTGATGTATTTCTAATCATCTAATATACCAATTGTATATCTGTATTTATTATTTACTATTTTAATACATTATTTTTTATATAAAATACTATTTAAAATATTATTTTTTTAAAATATATATATATATATATATTTTAAAAAAAACCTAAGTAAAAATTTACAAATATTTTAACAATAGATAATTTAATAGGATAATTTGCACTTCAGCACAATTAATCATGTGATTTTTTAATTTTTTTTTCTATACTAGAAATATTTAGTAATTATTAGTAGAAATTAATTTTCTTATTTATATATTTTTCTTAGTGATATTTAATGTCACAATTTATATATAGATTATCTTTATATCTTAAGTTGACTCAATTTTATCTTTATTTTAAATTTTTGATGATTATATTGTAATTTAAAACATATATATATATATATATATATATATATATATATATATATATAGTATTTCATGTAGAAAAAGTTAGTGTTATATTTTAACTTTAAAATTAAGATATATAAAATAAAAATTAAATCTTATGTATATGGATATATATATATATATATATAATTAATTTATTTATTTGTAGATTATTATAAGAAATTATATTTCAAAAGCAATAAAAATATATCACTTTGAAATAACACATAAAAAATTTGAAGTACTATTTATTTCTTTACTATTCTTTAAAACATTAAGCAAATGAGTTGTATGTGGTAATGTTTTATTATTACTTAATTTCATCTTAAAACTATAAAATCATAGATAAGCATGAATTTTCTTCAACATTGTAATCTTTCAATTAATAATTTTATTACTTGACTAAGATTTCTTTTGTACAATAATGCATGTATTTTATTGCACTAATTAAATGTGTTTATTTTATATGTTGTTAATGTATTTAATTGATATTTTCTATATTATATAATATATATTAGAATACATATACAATATCATAATTCTATATAAAAGACTACATCATTTAATATAAAAAATACCTTTACTCAATTTGACAATATTGTTTTTTTCAAAACATTTAAAGCACTCTTATTTTAATGTTATAATTTAAAAAATAAAATTTAATAATATATTGAATGGGAATATAAGATAAAATATATAGTTTTAAAGTATGTGATGTTTCTTTTATTACATTTTCTAACCTAATTTAATATAGAAGTTGACTAAACATTGAAAAGTTTTATCATGTATGGCATATGAAGTTTTTCAATACCAAATTAATTTTATACATAATTATTTAATAAAAAGAGAAATATTTAAAATTAAAAGATCATTCATGTATATAATTTTTTTAATTTATTTTTTAAATGTTTTATGAGTTATATTCTGTAATTATTTTTTAATAATCATTGTGATTTTGGAAATAATATGCTTAGAAGCCTTATGTCTTTCTATTCCTTTTGATAATTAAATTTTTTTATCCTAGCCAAATATTCTACTTCTTATTACATAGGATATTTTTAGTCTATTATAATAGACTCTTTTATATAGCTCACAGCTCATTTATGTTGTTTGTAAACAACTTTTAATGTTAATTTCAAATCTTGTCAACAACTTTTATTTTATTTATATTATATTAAAACATCAATTTTATCATTAAAAACCCTTAAAAGAAACATGACTAGTTAATTCAAAATAATAATAAAAATGCACTCTTATTTAAATGAGTTGGTTAAATGCCTTTAGAAAATTATTAAATTAACCCAAATATTTACTAAATCGAGTCACTCTTCCTAATCATCATCAAAATAATTCTCCACCACTAGATCTACAACTGATGAAAAGAGGAGCTGAAGAATTTACATGCAAATGTATGATGATGGGTGGGTTAATTTAATATATGCTTGGATCAATTTAACAATTTCCTACTTTTAATGTAACATATATAAAATCATAACAGAATTGTCTTTAAATTTTAAACCAACAATTGAAATAAAAATTAAATTTGAATCTTCAAATTCTACTTCTTTAATTTTGTAAGTTTTTACATCTCTTCACTTTAATATCTTGCAACTCCATTTTTATCAACATTACATCAAAACTCCTGATGAATCATTCATAACCAAAAAAATAAATTAAAATACGGGAATATTAAATAGACCTAAGCTTTTATTAAATTGATCCATCCATTCTAGCCATCATGAAAAAAATAAATGACCCGTAGGTTTATTTCTCTACTACTCAATCTGCAACAAATGAAAATCAACCACATTCATCATGATTACCATATTCTTCATCATAGGTGGGTCAATTTAGTGAAAGCATGGGTCTATTTAATATTCCTTTTATATATATATATATATATATATATATATATATCTATATATATTAGAATGCTTTGATATTTTGGCCCCTAATTCACCTTACAAAGTATTCTAAATTTTCAAGCATACAACAAAATACCAATCAATTGTAATACCTTTACCACCATATCATACACAAAAATGATATGCCTTGTTAACCGCATCAAAATGTGTCTTGTTTACTTAAAATTTATCTTTTGGCATATGTTTTTGGCATGTTCATAAAGCATGAAACATGCCACTCATGCCTGCAAAGACGAGATAGTAAGGTAGCAAGTTTTGTGATGAATGAGTTGGATTGGAGGCCAGAAGGGAACCAAGCACCAAAGACAACCTAATCCTAACCATAAATCGGGCGTCAGACGATCCATGTTCGAATGCGCGTTGGGATCTGGCTTGCGGGGGAGGCTTGCGGGGTCGGATCACACGGCGGATCGACGCTACTGCCCCGCCACGATCGGACCATGCACAACATGGCCACGAGCACACCATTGCCTGCATTGTCAGATTGCGATCTTCTGATCTCAGAATTTTGACGATCCTCGCTTCGTGACAACCAGCAGCAACAGAGGATATGCGTTTTGTGGGCTCTGTTGCAACTATGGTGAGCTCTGACCACGCCGCTTACGACGACGTATAGCGACGAGACGTGATGGCGAATACTGCGCAATTTGTTTATATTTTTATATTTTTGTATGTAATATTTTTTGATGCTCGAGATTGCTGGATTTTTTTCGTCTTGAGACGATAACGCTGGCGCCGCTCTGCTGGCTTCCTGAATCGTTGCGGGGATGCTGACGGTACTTGCTTGGTGGGGCTGGGTGTCGTGCAGCGCAAGGTCGGAAGATCGTGCTCTTCAACTGGGTTTCGAGTGTGTGATGCGATTACTTCATTCATGAGAGATATGGAGGTGTCCAGTTGTAGATGCACCCTTCATTGGTTCGAGAAACGCCGGCTGTTACGAGAGTAGGACTGTTCCAGGAAATGGAATGCGCTTGCGCAATCGTCTCCGGCCTGTTTGATGCTTCGGATTTTGTCAATGGCGCCTCCTGTACAGTGAAAACTTTGGATATTAGATCTTTCAGAAGTGTTGTGAATTTTGGAATGAGGAGCGATACTGTAGCAATGTGCTTCAATTGAACAGTATTCTTGCGAACGGAGGACTAGCGAGCCCTGAATGACTGTTAAAGCGAAGGATGCAGCAATGCCCTCTTTTTAGGCATCTCATGCTGTTTGATGCCAATTTTTGTATGCCATTTCGTACATCTACTGCTTTGGAGTTGGCCAAATTGTGGGGTCATCTCCTCGGGTCACAGTCGTTACTTGCGACTCAAGTACGTCAAGTTGAAGATCACGAGGCCAACGATGTTATTAAGCAAATGTCCGCTTACCAGATGCTGAATCCTCGCAGACTGTTCCTGCGACTTCTGTGCTCACTTGTCAGGGTTAAAACAGGATGTGTCGTTAACCTACATCTTTCGAGTGACTTGGGAGAGCACTCATGAACTTTCAGCATTGCTCGGAGAACTTTGAAAAGGTTTTTGGTGAACATCTCCGCAGTTTGCTCATGTGTAGCACAGTAACTTCGAATTTGCGGTTGGTTTGTTCTTGTATGGCGTGAAAGTCGTTCTTGCATAACGTTTTGGAATGTGCATAAGGTATGTTGCATAGTAATGTCGCGTTAAACCACAATCGTTACATCTTAAACACGATCAGAATGCTGTAATTAAATGATACAAGGTCAAGCGGGTAGCAAAATATTTCACTTGTATTTAAGTTGTAGCGATTTACTTCACTATTACTACAGCATCAACTTCATACATACATTTATTTGTAGCCAAATTTGTTATCATCAAGACTTTTGAATTAATACTATCCCTTAAGAACAGTGATTCGTCATATTGTGACTGAATTTGCATTATTACACCACAGCAACAAAATTGAGCTCTACAACCTACAACCACGAAGTTTTAAAGATCCCAATACATATATTCCGTGCGTGTAAGCCACATGAATCTGATCGCGGACTGAAATTAGTATCAGAACTTCAAGACGAACGATTTAAGGTATTGGTTACCATTCATGCCTTACAGCATATCAAAGTAACAAGTTGGGTAACTCTTTGGTGCTAACTATTGCAAGGATGCCTCAACAGTGTCACCAATTCTTCTTTCGTGAAATTGTGGGTGACGATTGATTCCAAAGCCAAGATGGACGTAAATCTTCCAGAATATATGTGTTAGCAGATCGGCTCTGGATTCGACAGCAGCAAAATACATCAACCGCTTGTGTCCCCAACATGATGAAACCGCAAGCTCCTTGCTGACCTTAGTTACGAAGATTTGTAACAGGTGCGAAGAGCGACGCTCAACTTTGATTGAAACATCTCCAGAGGGCAATCCTCGAACTTGAGTGCCATAAAACATGGGTTGTCGCCATCCCTGCCTGTCGGATCTGGAAAAGTGTCCTGCACAGAGCAACTACTACAAAATTTGAAGGAGCTTATTTCCTGGGGATCCTCCCTGCTCTGTAGAACTCGCACCTGTTCACCATTCCTTTTCGCACGTTACACATTTAGATTTCAAATTGAAACAAATCAGCATCACAACGATGATTTACCCAGCTCAAAGTGCTCAGTTTGCTTGGAGTGAAATGATTCTACTTCAGCTGAAATTAGTGATGTAATACACCCCATCATTCATATCAGTGATTGGCTTTTGAACTCATTATCTTGGCTCGCATGAAAACAAGGTAAACCGACCAACAGGTATCGTGCTGGCGAAGTGCAATTGTGTGTAGATTGCATAGCTTTTGTAACATCTTTCACTGTCTCATCAGATTTTCATGTCTTTCTTGCTTGCGTTAGAGCCGTAACCAAAGCAAAAGCCTCGCTTTTGACTAAGAAGAAGAAGAAGAAGAAAGCGTGTGGGGGCAGTTTTATGGTGAGGATTTCTCAATGGGGTTGATGATGACAGCCAACCAGCACAAGCCTCACTTCAACACACTGCCATATTTGTACTATCCAGTTTTTTTTATTGACTGTGTGCTGAACTTCTTCAGAAATGAATTGTTTTTGCAGCCGAAGTAAGTACTCACTTATGCAAAGATTCCAACCTGTCGAAGACTGTAAGGCTTAGGAGTATTGCAAAAATTCCCACTAGCCAGTGCACATGCCCTAGGCTCCACAACTACACAGGTCAGTGCAGCCCGCCCAGAATGATCCCAATTTCAACAAAAAAACATTCTCTACATCGAATTGCGTGCAACTGTGAATGTTCTTTGAAAGAATATGCGGTAAGCTTTCCGTGTGATACCGTGTTCTATTCCATCAAATGATCTTCTTTCTGTCCGCTCTAAAACCAATCATGGAGTTAGGACTTTCCGTGTCTCAAGAAATCTTATTTATGCAAATACACAATCACCGGTTTTGCTCTCCTAACGATTCACAATGATATTCAGTATCAAATAAGAGCAAGGCACGCAGTAGCGAGAGAGAGCGAGAGAGAGAGATGCTGTATGGAGGCGAGCAGAACACCATCACGCAGATGTGCGTTTGCCAATCAATTCCTGTACCCATGGACTGATGATGGGCGCCCGTCACTCTGAACACGCCTGGAACCACGTTTTGTGCTGGAGAGAATCCAAAGCTGGTACCTTGTACTGGAAAGGGGAAAAAAATCTAGGTAATCTGTCCCACGCTGGGATGCAAATCTATCACTAATTGTTACCGCTGCAAAACAACAACAGAAATCTCAAGAAAATGTGCACAACTCTGACAAACAGAAAAATAAACACTACTACTTAACTGGACTTAGATACCAAAAGTCACTGCTCCAAAAAATCAAGACACAAACCATGACTTGTTTTAATGTTTTATACCAGTTGGGTGTTTTGTCTTTTACCTTTTATACCATAGCTTGTGAAAACCCCTGTGTGTGTTAGAAACCTCAAGATAAAAAACAGCAGAAGTTGGTTGTTGTTATTTTAGACAACTTCAAGCCTGTTCTGTTCTGCTGTCCGAAGGTTCTCACATCGTTTTGTCAAGTGTAGCACTGTGATTAAATTAACTAACTGGGGGGTTGAAGCACAAGTGGGTGGGAGGTGGAGGTGGAGGTGGGGGCAGCAGCAGCTCCTCTGAACAGGGAAAAAGACGAAGATCAGGTCAGATCTGGCAGTGACTCCAGTGCAACCATCATTTTGTTTCGAGTACACAAAAGGCTGCGAGCTGGGTCAGTGGCCGGTCTCACACTCGTCAACTGTGTACAGAACTGTTAAGGTAGCCCCCATTGCTTCCTTACAACTCTCAAATCATCGATTTGTACAGTCTTGCAGGAAGGGAGAGTTTTTAAACTTTGACTTCGATGGTGCAGATTAAAAGCTTCCAAATGATACGGTGCTTCATGTTTTGAAAAATCTCTGCTTTGATTGGTGGCTTTTGGTGTCTTGGCCTTGATAAGTGGGTCCAAAACTAAGCATTGGTACACTAAAGAAAGAAAGAACAGAAACGAAAAGACAAAAAAAAGAAAAAAAAACAGAAGTAGCTCTGCAACACCGTTCGTAAGTATCACGCTTTGGTGCCATTCTCATACATTTTGATATGACTTTTTGTACCCCCCAAACTTTTTTTGGAGTAAACTTTGAATTTTTTTGTATATAATTGTTTTGTTTTGTTTATTTTGATTTATTTTTCAAAAATTTTAACAAGTATATAGGTTGGAAACCAAGGTGATATGGGACTAATAAAAACCAAGCTTAGTAATGGTCTTTAGAATTTCTTCTTAGCTTTGCATATGATTTTGCATGATCCCACTATCCATCCCTCTAATTGTGGCTTTGCAAATTTATAAAATTTGATTACTATCATACACAATTTGATTTGACATGATGAAACCTCAGTATTGGTTTTGTCTTAAAATTAGGGTTAGATTGGGTCAGAACATTCTTACCTTCTCAATGATTAATATGTCCTACATTTACTATGTATTAGGAGAGATTGGCCCTAGTTTATATATCAATCAGCTCCAATGACAATGCTACAACTTCTAGGAAGTTGATAATGCATGTTGCAATGTAGACCTCAAGTAAGGAAACAAAAAGAGGTGTTAGTAAAACATTATGTATGGTTGACACTTCAAAGTAAGAGAACAACATTAATGATCAATTTAAATACATTGATCTACACAAAGAAATTGTAAATAAAATACTATATTGTAGATATTCTTGCAATAATGGAGGTTTATTTTTCTTTCTTTCTTTGTAGTTGTATATGTTTATTAATATTAATTTTAATATTTAAAAGAAAAAATTAACTATTCAAAATAATTTGCAATAATTTTAATCATTTTAGATGGATTCTTACATTCTAAGTATATTACATTTAATCCTTGAAACCTTGTAATTTGTTTCACTTAATCAGATCAAAAAACTAGATGTACTTTTATCTTATTAGGTAAATTATTAGATATATTTTGTATATATTTTATAAAATATGTATATTAAAACTATAAATATTAAATATTAGAACCTAAATTTTGACATTTTTATTCTAACCAAATTATAGTAATAAGTCGAATTTCTTATTTATATCATATTTAAAAATATGCTTAATAAATAAAATACTATAGAAAAAATTTCTATTAATTTAGACTCCATTTTATAAAAAACAATTACATATTCTATTCTATTAATACCTGTTTTTACTTCTATTAACTTTAAATATAGATAGAAATGTTTTTTATAAGACATTAGACTGGTTATAAAATACTAATAATAATATGAACAACAACAAAATCAAATCAAATCAAATAAAAATACTAAACATGTTGATTAAACTATTTTTTCAACTAGATGTAAAGATTGCTTGAATGCAAAATATAGTGTAATAAAATATCTAAGACTTGGTTTGACTAAAAACCCTAGCTCTATAAATTTTATACATTAAAAAAATTCTACAGATTAAAATATCATTAAAAGTAGATATATTTAAATTAACATTAATAGATCCATAGTATTCATAATGAAAGAACAAAGGCCAATTATAATTACTATCCAAAAACAAATAATGAATTTAACTACATAATTTGTTTAATAAAGAATATCAACTAATTTGCTAATCATCTTAGATCTAAACTATTGGGACAAAACTCATTTACTACTTAGTTTTATCAAGTTTTTTCAAACACATTTAAATATATTTTTGCCACAGATTATAAGTTCAAAGATATTCAAACTGTAGAACAAGAGCAAAATCCATGGAAAGAAGTAGAATGCTTTATTCTAAAAGTAATACCTATTTAAATAATTGTATAGAAGAAAGAGCTGGAAAAAAAGTTATCCATATTTTTTAATTTTTCTATTAAAATCTTAATATATTTATTTGAAATATTAATTGAAAACAAAGTTTTAGAATTCATTTTTAAAAACACTCTTTGAAAATATTCTAGGTGGAAAATAATTGTATTATAAACAGATTGCATAAAAGAATAAAACTACATAATGCTTTTCATAAAAAGAGTTTAGCAAATTTAAAATGAGTGATGAATGGAAATTAAAATATAACTATATTTTAATAAAATAAATGTTTTACATGTAATAAAGATGCGACTCTCTTAGAATTTTTAATATAAAAAGGCATAAAAGAAAATTTTGAGCTAATAGACTCTTTTAAATATTTAATTGAATTTGACAGATTCTAAATCTTTACTATATTCACCAAATACTTTTTATATCTTAGAGTATCAAATTAAAGGAGATAAAGCCTTCTTCAACCAATAATTGGTATTTTTGCTTTATAACTTGTTTCTCCTAATCGAGCTCCAATTTGCTGAAAGCTTAAAACAAACAATTTAAAAATGATAATGTCTAAAGCACTGTTACCAAATTACAAGAAGAAGAATATGATGCCTTATTTATGGTAAAATTTAGTAAAATTGTGAGGTTTCATCAGTTCTTCTATAAAAAATTAGATTTACTAGAAAAAAAGAATTTTGCAATATATTGGCTTTAGAATGTATCTATAGTAGGCTATATCTTAACTCCTATAATTTTTACTTCTCAATAAATTCTAAAATCAACAAGTCATCACTTACAAATAAGAAATAAAAAATGAGAAACAAAAATTAATAAGTCAAGTTTAAAATAAATTAGATTGAAAAAGATAATACCTGCTCCAAGGCCTTTTTTAAGGAATAAAATTAGGAGACTTGTAAATAGAATAGATAGTCTAAAATATGTAATAATTTTTTTTATAAAATCATGTTGTTATTAATTATAAGAATTTTATTTTTTATTTTTTATTTTTTGATATACAATAGAAATATATAAATAAGAAATATACTTGTTAATTTTTAATATATTGCATAATATAAAAAAGAATTATGAAAAAGATATATTTTGAATAGATTGGTAAAAATTTAAGATGTATGCTTTTATGAATTACTTAAGTATATTCTTCTTATATTCTGTTTTTATATAATTTATTGAGATAATTTATTATAGAATCAATTTTTATTTCATACAATAAAAATATTTTTATCTTGATATATAAGCTTGTATCCTTGATTTATTTTTAGTTTTATAAAAGACAAAAATATTGCCTATAATGACCAAAAGCTTAAAATAAGAAGATTGCTTTAATACTTAATAATATAAAATATTCTAGTATTTTATGATCTTCAAATTTATTTCTATTGATAGGATTTATAAGTGATATCTCTTAAAGATTAAAAAAAGAAAAAAAAAAAATCATTAATTTTTTATGAAAATATTTGACGATTTTATTAATAATTTTTTTAATATTAAAAAATACATTTTAATAAATTAATAAGATAATTTGAAATACATGAAAATAAAAATAAATTTTACAGATTTTCTAATTTTAAAAGTTTTTCATTATTAAATATAAATAAGATTGGAAAACATTATAAGATATTTTCAAGACAATTTTGTATTAAAATCAAACTCTATTTTCTTTTTTGTAGCTAAAGAAAACCTGTCTTTAAAAAAATGGTCTTCTTTATTCAAATGTTTCAATTAATTATTTTTGTTTTACAATTGTGTTGCTTTTTTGACAATTATAAACAATGCGTTTAGTTTTTGTAGGAAAAAAATATGAAATTCAATGCTAATATTAATTCTTATTTTGTGCATTTAGATGTTTCAATCTTACAACATTAATTTTCATGTTTTATACTTTTAAATATGCAAGTTATCTTAAATTCTAAACGTAATGGTATACAAAATTAATGAATTACAAGCATCATAATTTAGAATTTATTTTTATTTTTATTTTTATGTTTATTTTTTATTCTTTTTTCAATACTAATCATAGATAGAAGAACTATGAGGTACTGATAACTTTACATTCATGTGCTTATAACTAAATTAATATTCTATAAAATGAAAGAAGACACAAAAATATAAATATAAATCAATGACAGTTTAATGATTTTTGTAATTAATTAGTATTAGGATCCAATACCAACCATCAGCTGTCTTAAGTATCTATCATATATCTATGAATATAGATAATATATCATTAATAGGTAAACCTTCTTCTTTCTAGTTTTTGAAATCCATCTTGAGTTTATGTATAATAAAATTGTAATCAATTTTAGAAAAGTTTTAGAAGAAGTCTTATAGCCGCAAGTTACATTTAAAAAAAACATTTAAGAACATTAAAAAATATATATATATTTGCATCTTAGAAGCATTTATGATGTTTTTTAAAGAAATTATTATGCACCTAATATAATCCTATCTTTTTCTACTTACTTTTATTTACGTAAGTAGTCTTAATAACCATGAAAAATTGATTGTACATCTTTCCTACATCTGCTTGTAGAAGCTTATAAACTACTATTTCATTAATAATTGAGTTTTTTTTTTTTTTAATGTAGTAAATTCTAAATATTTTCGTAAAATATACAAAGCCATGTAAAAAACGTAAATAAATAAATAAATTTATAGTGTATTTTTTTCTTATCTCTCATTCAAGAACATGAGTTGTCATTCATTATAAAACTTAAGCCATATATGCATATTCAAAACATGAGATTTTTTATTTTTTATTTTTTTATATAATTATATAATTTATTTTTTAGATATTTTATTAATTTTGATATTTTTAATATATTCAAGAATTTTCTTTAAATAAAAATGTACCTTACTATTTATTTAATTCTTCACTTAAAAATTCAATGTTTCATTATTATTGAATAATGAATAGTATATCTTTATATGTCACAATGCTATGACTACAATATTAGTAGATGAGATAGATAGTTCAAAATTTGTTTCTTGTGATGAAACGATATCACTTAATTTATTCAAACCAGATAATTATTGCTACTTTAAAAACAGACATATCATTATGTTATATCACCGGATTTAAAATTTACACCCATCTTTGCAAATATGGTCACCTTTTTTAATTACCGAAATGCAAGCAATTTTATAATAAAACATTGGTGCCAACGGGTGGCAATGCCCTCATGTGGCCAAATTCTTTTCTTACCCTAATTTACCAGTTAAAGTGATTCAAATAAATAAATAAAATCATTTCTTTTCAATTTTTTTTGTCTTTACCAAAAGTACCAACAACTTCTCTTCTAAGAACTTCTGAAACATCCAAAGAGGACACATTTCACTTCTGAAACCCAACTCAACAAGGCTGAAAAAGTGAATGAATAGCTTTAAAAAAATGGGTTGAAATTCCATATCCTAGGCTGCAATACCGGCCATGGCTACCTTCATTCACTCCTTTCACTTGATAGATCTACACCTAAGACATGCATGGGCCCATGAGAATGTCATCCCAAAACATACAGAAGGTAGGATAAGATAAGATATAATAATAAAAACAACAACAACAACAATAATAATAATAATAATAATAATAATTTTTTTAAAAAGTAAAGCGAATAATATTACAAAATAACAAAAAGGCAAGCTCCTCAGTGTGGCAATGCTGCTGCTGCCGTTTTGTGGGTTCGCAGACCTCCATTCCCAAGATCAGAAGCGGGCCTAGTTTCCAATGCCCCCCATCGACGATGAGGAGGAGAATCTGGACCCACGTGACTGATCGGAATTTTTCTGGAGCTTGCAGCTCTCGGGCAGAGCTTGAGACCCAACCAGTGAGTGTGTGTAAGCAAGCTTTGGAGGAAGTATGGAACCGTGGGTGGGGTGCTTTTGCGGTGTGTGAATGAACCGTTTGTTTTCAGATGACAGGTCGATGGCATTTTTTGAGGTGACCGCGGTGAAGGCAGAGAGAGAGCGAGAGAGAGAGAGAGGAAAAGGGCAAGCAAGGCCAGCCGAACCGAAATTTTTGTGAAAACCGTCCCCCCGCCCCCCAAAATAAGCAGCACCACAGAAGCTTATATATTCGGCGACGTGTTTGTTCGTGTGTGTGTGTGTGTGTGTGAATGTATTCATTCATTCCCGTGTTATACTTAGTAAAAGAATCCCAATGTGTGGGAAACCAAGGACGAAGATTCGGGTGTGTGTGTGATGGTGGATGGAGTTTCTTGCTTTTGGAGAACGGATATCGCGACCGGCACAGATCCCTCAGGCCACGAAAAGAAGGCTGTGCTTCATCGGGGTCCACTCTCGTCGGAAGAAGAGCATAACTTTCTGACATGCCCTGCTGCAGGTTTATGTTGCAAATCGCGACTGTAACAGCTGATTTTGGAGATCGCAGGGGGAGGGAGGACTTTGGTTAGGACTATTAAGCTCGGTTGTATTATATTCCTCTAGCAAGTGGCAGCTGAAACGCATGCGCACACGCAGCGTCTGGGCCCCAGGAATCTGGTCCTTTCTGTTCCTTTGTCCGTTCGGTGCTCGTAGATTTGAGCTTGAGCCCTTTTAGCGAAGATTGTCTTTGTGTGTAGGGGGGGTTGGGTGGAAAGTGTCGTGGGGTCGTCTGGTGTGAGCTCAGCAGCCCCACCTCATCGATGCCACATTTGGTTGCTGGGAAGAACTGGGAAGGGCTCCGTGATCGCAGGTTAACATTGCTGGCGAGGCGGTGCTGAATCTGGAGTGGAGTGGTGAGTTCATCGGTGGCAATGGCGGACGTGGTTTCTGGTGTGTTGGGTGTGTGAGGGAGTGGTTCCCTGGTCTGGCCCTCGAATGGGATCGTCGCCATGTGAGAGTCAGGGTGCGATTGTGCTCCGAGCTTTCCCTGTTTGGGAGTTGGGTGGTGCAGCAGTGTAGGTGAAGTGTTCGCGAAGTCCATAAAAAGTGTGAGGGTGCATAGTTCTGAAGTCGAGGGAACGTAGGCTTGCGCGCGCGAGAGAGAGTGAGAGAGAGAGTTTGTGTGTGTGTATCTTTGTCTTGGTTTCTTGCTATGCATCGGAAGCCGGGAATATATTCTTTGCACCTGCTGGCTGGGTCTAAACCACGTTGTGAAGAAAAATGGTTCTGTCGTTGGACTCGCAACTGGCAGCTTCTGAACGCGAAGTCGATATTAGAAAGACTTTGAATGACTTCCGTGACCTACCTGTCAACGGTTGCGAGTGAAGTGATCATTCATGTCTTTTCTTTCCTGTTCTTTTTTCTGTTAGGTTTATGTTTCTTGTTTTCAATATTCGACCTAGGTATGGTGCATCCAGAGGATTCTACACAGAACCGAGGTTTTTTCAACCTGTATCCGAACCTCCAATTGCTCCTTTTACGAGCCCAGGTTCTCATTCTGATGGTTCGACTGTGAGCATTGTGGAGCTCCAGCCCGTAGGTCCATCTCCAATCGTTTTTACAATGAGTTGGTCTGTTAATGCAAACCAGACTTTTATCCTCATCATGAGTTTTCTGCATGGATTTTCTTTGGAGATTGAGATCCGTGTGAGTGGTCACTCGGCACACAATGTACCAGATTCTAAACAGTTCCACAGCTTATATGGCTCCCTTGTCACAATTCTTTAGGTGGAGGTTTTCTCTCTGAAGTGACAGGTCGGACTTATATGCAGTACAAACGTCAGTCGGAAATTAAGACTTAGGGCCTTCTATCTCATTTCTCGGTGTTCCATCCAGTACATTGCCCGCAGAGTCCTGCTTCATCGCTGTTAAAGGTTATTATTTATGCACAAAATCACACCTCAATTCTTTTTGGTAGCTGTACCAAATGTGGTTATGCAAAGTAGAGGGTAGGTGTAGAACCACGATCTGTCTCCAGCTCACTAAGTGTGCAAATATCAAACTTGAGCAAGGACATGGTCACTACATTGCTCGCTCAAGTGTCGTTCTTATGCAAGGCTCTTAGTATACACATGTGAGTACGACTTTGCATGCGTGCCCCATATATGATCTTGTATCGCATTCGCAGCCATAGCTTTAGTTTGTAATGATTGAGGCAAGGTCTGGGTTTTTGCGGGCTTTTAGAATGGAGAAGGATCATGTTGCGGATCGATCTAGCTCGAGAGTTTGAAACAGGGATCCACCGCAGCGTAGAATGACACGCACAAGTGTTCGACCAATTAGTTGTCTCAACTTGAATCAATATTAAATTTAGCTCTCCAGTCTGAAAGTACTTAACATGGCATCCAGGAAAGAGGCTAACGTGGGTTCTAGAAGGAGGGAGTATGAAATTTTAGGAGCTCGATCGAGTAGAGGATTCACTGAAGTTACAAGAAATAGAAGATTGTTGTGGGAACCTTTTTTAAACACGATCAAGTAGGCTGCAATCAACTGCTTAGGACCTTTATCGGATACTGACGTTTGTCTTTTGTATCAATCTTCTCCAGGTTGAAGAATGTGGAGACACGCCAAGAGAGTCCCATGGCAGTGGAGTTACCTGAATCAGTAATGGCGTGGTTTAAGGGAAAGGATCTGAGATTACACTACTGGGTGGCATGGACGGTGTTAGTCTTAGGGTTTATAGCATATGGCTACTTTGAGTTTCTGGTTCCACAGAATTGTGACAATATTCAATGCGCTGTGGATTATTTTCGGCCAGATGTGAGCCCAAAACCCGCGGATCCATTTGTGCCACTGTACAATGACACACGCCGAATCGCGGTGTGTTTGGTAGGCGGAGCTCGAATGTTCGAAATTACGGGCAGGACGATTCGCAAGCACCTCCTGGACGTGTACAATAACACGGACGTGTTTGTACATTCGCCACTCGACATGGACAGCCACAAGCTGACTCTTCTCGCGGGTCGCAACCTGCGTGCCGCAAAAATCTTTATCCCGACCCCGCAAGCCGAGACGACGATCGTCAACGAGGTTATCACCTCGTGGGGGTCTCCGCATGGGCTGCAGGGGCTGCTGCAATACTTCAATCTGGTGGAGGGCTGCTACGGGATGGTGAAACAGTACGAGGTGCAGTACCGATTCAAGTATGACTGGATCATCCGCACGCGCGTCGACGGTTACTGGAGCGGCCCTGTACCAGACATCGCTCAACTAGATCCGAACTACTACTACGTTGCGGCAGGAAGCGATTTCCACGGCCTGAATGATCGGTTCGGAATGGGCAACCCTCACACAAGTGGTGCAGCCAATGCGCGCTTGACTCTGCTGCCATTGATGCACCAACGCGGCTTGCGAAAACTGAACTCAGAGTCTGCGTACAAGGCCCAGTTGGATATCTCCGGCGTGCCTTACAAGCGTATTCAGGTCCCGTTCTGTGTCATGACCCTGCGGCAAGAGGCATACCCCAAGCCAGCATGGGGATTGCTAGTGTTATCCATGGCCTCGCGGGGTCCCATGAGCGGGACTTACTGCAGGCCATGTGACAAGGAAGAAAACGCGACTGTGTCAGAGCAGGTCGTTAACGGGTGCATGCGTGACTGGGACTGGCCCGGCGTCGCGGCGAGAGAGGTCACCGTGTGCGATCCGCGGAAGCCGTGGTCCACCGAATGGCGAAAGATCGCTGCGGAGTCGTATAGCATAGACGTCCCGGGGGAGGAAATCCCAAGCCTCTCCTCGCGCTCGGTCCTGCAATGTATTGCGGAGATGCAGGACTTTCAAAGGCAGTGGGATGTATGGGAATCTCCACCTATAGAGCAGATTTGCGCGCAGGCTTACAGGGAGCGTTAGTACTTCGATCAATTGCAGAGACTTAAGTAGGCAGGATTTTAGAGGTTTGTAGAGTAAATTCAGATTTAGCGTCGATTTCCATTTATCCCTTCCCTGGTCACCTTGACCTACTCCAAATGACAAAAATAATGTTACACTCGTCCAACTCTGAGTGCGTCTGCCTTGCGGATCACTACTGATTCATTTTGTTCTTTGGGATGCAGCATAATATATACCTATCGGTGATACCGATGTTAAAAGACCAGGCCTCGACAGATTTGTTGACTTGAGCTTTTAGCTGAGTATGGATAATTTTCGTTTGTTCAAAACATCTTTCTGCAGTAGAAAGTAAAGACTAGAAAGATATTTAGTGTTACAACACTAGCGATTGATCGGCTTTTGTTCCCTTGAATCGCTGGTAAAGTTTTTTTTTGTTCTCGTTTTGATATCTTTGCAAAGTGAATCGGCAGTTTTTGTAAGAACGATTCCACAGTAAAAAGAAAAAATTAAGGAAAATAAAGTGGAAGAATCGGAAGTAGGACGCGTAGTCGGTCTTCCTCGTGCAGATTAGGCGCAATTGGCATGTTCTCTAGGAATCAACTATTTTTGAAGGACTGTTCCTCTGCATGTTCAAACAAGTCCGTGATTCGTTGTTTCATGTTCCTTATGTTCCATGAAGATTCAACTGCTTGTAGGTGTGAATAAGATCAAGAAATGGAGCTTGAGTTGTCTGCTCGAATGTGCATGTTTTTTCTTAGACCTCTTTTGTATATTCAGTTCTGAATTGAGGATCGAATATTCGTTCCTGTGCTGTATTAGAAACGAGGTCAGGCCCTAAAAATGTTGGACACAATCATCTGCAAGTTATTTTGTTTTCATGTCTTCATGGCCCTTAACAATTTTCGTATATGACAAAAAGATACACATGTCAGAGAATTTCAAATGTCGCAAGAATTTCACAGCTGTACAAGTTGTCAAAGTTATGATTTGCTCCATTTCCATGCGAGGTACGAGTCAGAGCTTTGAAGTCGTTCCTAAATCCACCACGTGACACAGAAGCGTGGCAAGCCTGCTAAGGTATTCTGATTTGAATTTGGTTTGGGATCACTATGGTCTATCTCAAAAGTAACCAACTGTCCTAAGGAAGCTTACCAGTTCGAACTGCTCTTGAGATCCAGAGCTTAAGATCAGTAGTTTAATAAATGAGAGCACATTCGGTGAAGTCGTTGAACAGCATATTATGATACCACATTTGTAGTATTTCTCCTGTGTGGATACTACCAGGTTTGTAAGAAGGAATTAAACTGGCCAATATATTCTCCGACAAAGTCATCACACTATAAATAGATGTCGAACAAAATGTAAACAGGATGAACAATTTGTAGTTCGCGAGATTTTACACACTCAACATATTAAAAGGCATGCCATACCAACGCGATTGTGGATTGCATGACCCTGCTAGAATAAGAGTTCACTTGGAAAGTAAATTTCCAATAGAATGTCTGTGTGATGCATCACTTAAGTAATCCAAAGAACCTTCTATATGCTCAAACCCCTACACTGAAAATTACTGCTTCTGAAATCAGCAACTACAATCAAGAAGAACCGACTATGAACGCAAATGAGACGATGGCCCTTTAAAATAATTCAGATTGATATACAGTAATCACCAAGTACAAACTGCAAAGATGAGAAAAGCTTTAATGTACGACAGAAGACCAAGCTGGTCCTTTACTGCAGCTCACATGACTCAAAAGTAGTCCTCAATGTTCAGGCATTGTGTACCAGGGGCCATGCTGTTGCCGACGTGGCAGTCACTCCCAAAGACAACTAGAAAATCTCTATAAGAGAGCGCCTTGGCACCATGTAAATTCCTTAACTGAGATATAAGCATCACTTCTCAATCTCTTCTCCATTTGGCAACATAGCAGGACTGAAAGCAGGTGGAAATCGGTGCTTGGATCTGAACCAGTTGTAGAACGCATCCATATTTAATTCGTCCTGAAGTTCAAAGCACGGCACTCTGTAGCAGGTCCTCATGAAATCTCGAATAAAATAAATCGACTGCTGTAGATGCATAAACCATCCTGTGAGTATCGACGAAAATCAATACTAACAATCCAGAGGTAACCTCCAGTTACAAGACTTCAATCATTTAGAACTTACAACCATCTAGTGATGACAATCACAATGAATCAATCAGGATCATCACCCACATCCCACTGCTGATTAGCAATGCCTGGCTGCAAATGCATCGATCTCTTTGGGAGGATCACCGAGCTCCTCTCAAAATCATCCACGGGCAAAAGAATATACAACTATCTAGTTGTATAATTGAAAAAAATACAAGCTGCCTGCTCAGTTGTATAATAAGAGAGCCCGCTAGGAATCACGTGACTGAA
The DNA here is from genome assembly GCF_059467195.1 of Physcomitrium patens. Taxonomy (NCBI): domain Eukaryota; kingdom Viridiplantae; phylum Streptophyta; class Bryopsida; order Funariales; family Funariaceae; genus Physcomitrium; species Physcomitrium patens. The sequence continues at coordinate 5,765,494 of NC_143426.1, forward strand.
TCATCACATCTTCAAGAGCAAGTTGAGTGGCGTGCTGTTGAACCGCTGCGAGAATCCTCGAATGACAAGCACAATTATATCCCGGATATGACGAGATTGCACCATAAGTTCAACTTCATTCTCGGAGTCCATGACGATCTTCACGCGATGCGGGTCATTGCGAAAAACCTCAACATGGAAAGGGGGTGCGTAGGAGCCACGAAGCTCAGTGGAGGCGAAGTTCGTTTTGGATCCGGGCTTCACCACCTTCACTCGTTTCCTATTTACATCCAGGACTCGTCGCTCCAAGCTTCCGAGCCCTTGCTGATTCTGTGACTTCATAGGCGATCGGTCACGATCGCGTAAAGCTTCGAATTTCACGACGGCAAGCTCTAACTTCAGCTTCACCTCCTTGGAGACCTCCGGATCAACGATGATAGGATCGGTTGAGGCGGAGACTGGACCGCCCTCTACGCCATCGTCTCTCACTGGGGTGTACACAGCGACAAGCCGATAGCCAACGTCATCAACATTGGCTTCGTACATGCGCCCCACTTCTCCTGATATTGGGATCAGGTCAGGACTTCCTGCCATGGCACGGAACCACTGGAGCATGCTCTTTCCCTCCTTACCACCACTGTAAATCCCGCGAACAGCATAAAGGCTAGTGTGGTAACCACGTCCCTCGATCTCTAAGTTCTCCACCCTGGGAAATCCAGGGGCAACAGGAGGAGTAACAACGGACGCAGGCTCAGCTGATCTGCCGAACACATCAGAGATTATACCTTCGCACCGCAAGCAGTAGCCGACATCCTCGAGCCTCACTTTGTATGTGCAGGAGCGTTGCGCTGGAAGAGGCTCAAAGTGCTCAGTGGATTCGGGTTGCCATGACCGCGACCACTGGTACTTGATATCCTTCTTGAACTTCTCCCATGACTTCTGCTGAATCTCCCCCTTGGGAATGACTTCTAAGGCAGTAAGCACTTCCCCTTCGATTAGCTTTCCTGATATAACCAGCTTCTGTATCCTAGGGAGCTCAGGGTAAATGAGAGGAGTCGGCTCCGACAGCACTAATTCCCCAGCAACACCGTCATTGCGAACTGGGGTGTAACCAAACACAAGAGAGCATGTATAGTCGTCATCTCCCACCGTGTAAGACTTGGAGTGTGCATCAGGAATGAGAGTACGAAGACCGCCAGTCGTCTGACGATACCAGCTCATTAGACTCTCTCCTTCTCGTCCACCGTAGTATTCTCCTTCTCCTTCAAACACACCGTATGAAGCCTCTTTCACATTTACGCTTCGCACAACTGGGAGAGCGGGCGCTACGGGTAGATTGCTGTAGGCAACAACGGGAGAGCCTCGTTTACCGTCCGCTCTCACAGGGACCCAACGCAGACAAAGATAAGATGCCACTTCGTCTAGCCTGGGAGTGTAAACCTCTTTGTCACTTAGGAAGCGCGCGTCCTCTGGCAGTTGTCCGTCTTTTGGTCTCTGGGAAGTTCGGTACCATGAGTATTCGCCATGTCCCTCTTTGCCACCAAAGTAAGACTTGCGAGGAACAACCTCGACGTCTTCAAAACACTGGGATATCATGAGTTCTGTTCCCTCTGGTTCCCCATCCACGACAGTATCCGTATGACAAGACCGAGAGTTTCCAACTGCGCCATCTTTCCTCACGGGCGTGAAGACGAGTTCAATACTACTGCCAACATCCTCGGATGTAAGATCCAGTGCCTCATCGGTACTTAGCAGGACCTCACTCCCATCAGGATTGTGACGCACCCACTCATACATGCAGGTACCCCTCTCTCCGCCTTTGTATGAGGCGTTGAAGCTGAGACATCCTCCTTCAACAGGCAACCCAAAAATCTCCAGAGAATTGCACATCGGCGGAGATGGAATCACAGGACCCACGCTTGACGAGACAGCAACAGGGCCTGCCACTCCATCACTCCGGACCGGCTGACACGAAACACAAATCAGCCCGTCAATGTCGTCGCTTTGCACCGTATAAGACTCACGCACGGCGCCTTTGATCTCACGCTGCGTTCCATCCTGTCGTGTCCGAAACCACTGAACTTTGCAAATACCCTCTTCCCCGCCCCAGTACTCCTTCCCCACCTGAAGTTCATACCCTTCCATGGGCTCTCCGATGATATGCAGCGAGAGGAGCTTAGGAACACCAGCACGGATCCGCTCTGCTCCATAACTGCTCCTCCAGTCACCCATAATGCCATCGTCTCGCACAGGTCTGCATTGAAACAAAACAATCTTGTTGACTGCTTGCCTTGTAATCCGATACTGGAGCTGCCCTTCAGCTTCTGATACTATGGAGGCAGGTTCATCCTCGTTGTCTTGCAAATACCAGCTGTATAGACTAGTTCCTTCGTAACCTCCCACATACCCGTACTGTGCGGTCAGCGTTTCCCCCTCCACAAAGTCACCAACAATATTAAGGAACGTCAAATCTGGGGGCAACATCTCCACAATGAATTCTGAAATGGCATACACGGGTTCCCCAGCCTCCCCGTCCAACCTCACAGGAGTATATTTAGCTACGAGGTAGTGTCCTACAGCGCTCAAAGGGATTCGAAATGCCTTGGCGACTTTGACGCTACAAAGGGACTCTAAGGAGAAATCATTTTTTGGTAGTGAGGAGGAGCTCTTCTTGAACCATTGCACCTTACTGGCTCCCTCCACGCCTCCAGTGAAGATGGCGCTCACAGCAACCTTGCTGCCTTCTTTCAAATCCCCTACAATACGCAAATTCTCAACCTTGGGAGGTGCAAGCAAGACGGTGGTACTAATGGCTGTCACTGGATCTCCAATTTTACCCTCCGCATTCACAGGAGTGTACATAAACATCATTCGCCGGCCCACATCTTCGACAGACAAAGTATACGACAACACCCCTCGTGAGACGAGCTTGAATTCACCCGATTCCAGATTCTCACGAAGCCATTCTAACTTACTAGCTCCTTCCTTGCCTCCGAAATAATGTCCTCGGCCATGTAGCACATTCCCATCCACTGCTTCTCCGATGATCTGCACTGCATTTACACTGGGCGGCGCTGGTTGAATAATAGAGGTCGCAGCATAATGAGGCTCACCTCGACATCCCTCCTCCGTCACTGGGGTATACATGTAAATGAGGCTGTACCCCACGTCGTCAAGAGTGAGCTGGTACTCTGGCTCCTCAGCTCCCATGATAGCAAGAGGGCTCATGAGCTCACCTCGTCGGAGCCAGCTAGAGACAGACTTACTGGGCGTACCGCCACACCATGCCACAACTGCTGAGCCTCTGAGAACCGATCCCTCAATGGTGTCACCATCCACTTCAATCTCCAGCACTCTCGGACATTTGCTACCAGAGGCAACTGGCGCAGATATTGCAAAGACGGGAGGATACTCTGTTTCGCCGAGCACTACGCTACATTCCACTTTGAGGAAATTACCGATATCATCGTGCTTTGGCCAGTAACTATCGGTGACGCAGCCTTCTATGGGGGTGAAGTTGGCAGGGGTTTTACCTCCAACATACCACTGATACTTCAGACGAAGCTGAGAGTCCTCGAACGCGCCCTCAAGCTTGTCAAAGATAAACTCGCAGCCGCATGGATCCTCCTCCGCAGGCTGATCGGCCCAGGCTTTCTTCAAAGTGTACCCTGGAGGGAGGTTTGGACTCCACCGAGAGATGAGGAATTGCAGTGTTGATTCCATCGCCTCCTCGTGGCCGCAGAGCTCCCAGCCTTCGCGAATGCAGAGAGCGGTGCTTGGGGGATACATTCTTGCGAACTCAAGCTCCTGTGTAGAGAGATCGCGGTCATTGAATTTCTTCAGGCTGGGACCTACAAGCAGGATGGATTGTGCTTCAACGTGGAAGCTCTCGAGAATCGGATTCTCTTCGAGACGCAGATGCTCAAGTGCAGGAAGGTGCGGGAAGTCCTTGAAGGTCGAGATCTTGTTCTTGCTTGCAGCTAGAACTTGCAACCTTGGCTGGGAAGCCATACACAGAGACTTGATCTTGTTCTGCGCAACTGATAAAAACTCCAAGTTCGGAAGCTGCGGCAAGTCGCTCAGGGAAGTGATCTGGTTACCAGCAAGATATAGTTGCTGTAAAGCCTTGCAAGAAGCGAGCGGCTCAAGCCCTGCACCCTTGAATTCGTTGAAGCTGAGATCCAGCACCTTAACGCGGCGAAGTATCTCGATACCGTTCAGTGTGGCCAGTTTATTGTCACGAAAATAAACAAATTCCATCTTGGGTGTCAAGCTAACCAGATTTCCATCTAAAGTTCTCACTTTTTGTCCTCGAAGATCAAGTCTAACATCCTCCCCGGCCTTCACTTCCACGGAAGGGAGCGCAACAATCTTAGCATCGCGAGTGTCGGAGGTCAAGGTCTTTTTCCTTGTCAGCATGCTGGGGCCGCGATCGGCAGTCACCGCACTGGGCGAATACTTCGAAGACGCTTGTGAGGCAGATTTATCCTTCGAACCTGTGGAGACGTTGCCGGAAGCTGAAGGTGACAACTTGGCACCTCTTAAGGAGCCAGGTCTTTCTGTAGGGGAAGCAGCAGAACCAGGTGAAGACTTAACAATTTTAGCAGTCGACGAAGTTCTCTCGGAAGGAGAAGACTTGGTCACTCCTCTACTTTGACTACTTGCATTTTTATCCGCAGGATACTGCTTCGGAGTGCTCAGACTTAGACGTCTCTCTGATGGGGAGGACTTCGTGGTATTCGAGCTCGTGTTTAAGGAACGCTCTGAAGAGGACGAAGGGGAAGGCTTTCCGACTGGCTCAGCAAAGCTCGACGTCCTTCCAGCGCCAAGAGATGGTGATGGGCTAAGTTTCTTCTTCACCGCATCTCTGTTTGTGTCACGGTTGGAAACTCCATTCGCCGTGACTGGTGGTGACTTGTAGTTGGGGGAAGAAGAAACTGAACTACTCCGGGAAACCACTGGAGTAGAGCTTGTTGCTGAACTCCGAGACTTTACTGGGGATGGGGAAGTTTTCGAAAAAGGCTTCCTGGATTCGTTCGGGGATTTATGGTCAGATACCGAGGAACTCACTCTCTTCGGGTAACTAGCGGTCGCCTGTGTAGAAGTCGCAGCTGAAGAATTCACTCTGCGACCCGAGGCTTTCAATGCTGGCGCTGATGAAGCCCACTGCTTGAGGTCTGAGGCAGATGGAAGATCAACAGACCGCGACAGCGAAGCCACTCCGGAGAGTGAATTTCGACGAGAAGCACCTGCTGATCTGGTAGGCAGCGTAGTTAGAGAGGATCTGCGGGGATCAGTGGTTTGGGAGGGCTTGCGAAGGCCGCTGATAGCACCAGAACCAGCGGAAGACCGAACTACACTTGTTGTAGACCTTGCGGTGGCATTCAATGAATTCGTACTTGACCTTAAAGTATTTGTCCTCGAGCTTAAGGAATTAGTGCTGGACCTCACGGGAGGTGCGCTACCTCTTAAGGTATTCGTGCTTGATCTCATAATGCTCGTGCTGCTGGATGTCTCACGCGGGATACCTCGGCTCCTGATGACTGGGGCAGCTGAGATGATAGGCGGTCCGAGCTTACGAACACCATTACCGCTCGCAGTGCCACCAGTAGCACCGTCAGTATTGACCTGAGATCGACGAGCAGCTGCCATTGATGAGGTAGATCTCAGAAACGGTTTTGGCGAAGGTGGGGCTTGAGTACGAGCTGCAGCAGATGCGCTCCGCCGCAAAGAATTCAGTGTGGCCTCGGTGAGCTTGCTCGCGCTATTACCCTTCTTCGGAGTTGCAGCTATGGGCAATCTCCTTGAAGTGGTGCTCGCGGTTTCATGGTCAGGCTCGTCTTCAAGAGCGTTCTCAATAGCGGCGAAATCAGCCCCATCTGGAAGGTCTGGCGCAGCCGAGAGGGTAGACTCCACCTCAGCTTCAATGGCAAGGTCTGCATCCTCACCTTGGTAATCCAAATTTTGGCTACACTCATTTCCATCTACCTCTTCTGAGTATTCCTCGTGCCCATTCTCTGATGTAAAATTTGATACAGGATCGTCATCTTCGAACCTCGAGAGGTACACAACGTCTCGCCAGGGATCGGCAGCTTCCACCTCCTCCATCGCTACTACTTACTGGATAACATAAACGAGGATTAACCCTTCACACTCCCACCCGCAACCCATCCCGAAAAGAAGAAAACCCTCAATGCTACGGAGAATACGCCGCGGACTATCTCTACACCCATGGAATATACTGAAAAAAGAAAATGACGAAGCGGTACGGGGAGAATAATGTGCGGAGCTATGGTGGACAATACCAGAAAGGGAGAGCCTGAAGATCGGCGCGACAATCAGGATATGATCACCACAACATTCTCCAAGGTAGCTGGAAGCTAGGTCGTGGGATCACATGGAAGCACTTCCATTCCCTGCCAAAGCAAAAGAGCATGTGCTTCTTTAGAGCCTGTTTCATGTGAGAATCGGAAGCAAATAGCTGACGTAGGAAAACAACCCTAAGCGTAATCAAAAGCTGCGAGACTTTGGGGCCTACTGAAAAGATGGTGCAGAAGTCGAATGTTAAAATTTATGTTTTAATAATAAGAAAGAAATAAAGAGCAAGCAATGACCCACGACGGTTTCCGCACAAGACTTCGCGAGTACAGAGGACTACATTCATGTCCAGCCGAGAACAGCGGCAGCAAGAATTACGACTATGTTGGATATGTCGCAGTAACAAGCAGAAAAATTGCCGGAGACAGATTCAGCTCGTTAAATCGTAGGAAAGGCACATATGGAACTGTGCGTCACGATCTAGTCACGGCTGGAGAGGATATTCTCCTATACCATGAAACGATTTGTTGCATACTAGATACTTGGCAAGTTCCCCTTTCCGAAACCCGCTGCGTTAAGGATGATCACGAAGCCCTTACGCCAAGACTGATGAAGACACGGAATGCGACTAAGAGCTACTGATGAACGCAAATAAGCTGTTTTCGCTCGTAAGGAAAAGCAAGATTGCTGCCTCCGGCAACGTTCTGCGCAGGCTTGCAACAATGCCGCGAAGGAGCAACTGTGAAGATCAAGCACGGATATCCCGAGACACGACGTAGAATGTTGAGTTCTCACCTTCCAGTCCTCTACTTTCAAGGCTCTTCCTGACTAGAAAATGCAATCTTTCCGACTACCCCAAAAAATGCGAACTGTCTACACGACACGTCGCTTTGAAGGCGACACAGTTAAGCTGACATAGCTCGCAAGCTTGCAAAGATCAAAACACCTGCTGGATGCGCGACCCGAGAGGTAATCCCAAGGGAGACAGCGAAAGCTTCCCGTCTACTGTTTCGATCGAATGTACTCGCAGGAACGAAACTTCAAAAGAGGAGGAGAACACGCACCTGCCACGGACGAAGACGAAGGCGAAACCAGCGTTTGGCGAAGCCTGCGTTGTAAAAGCCCGCACAAGGGAAGAGCTGTCCCCAAAGCTTCTCTGCGACATTAGAATGCACATGCTCAGATCAAACAAAAACAGATACACACCCGATCGGCGTCAGCCATTGCACTCTTGAGCGACTGACTCACGCGCCAGCCATCTTCCAAGACGACGCAAACAAGCCAAACCGGCCTAGGCTCACTCAGCTTTCTCTCATAAATACCGCGGCTGGCTGCCAGTGAAACTCGCGCTCTACACCCAAACCTCGGCTTTAGCTCTTCCTCCCCTGGAAAAACAGACCACCCCACTTCTGGAGCATAATGTGAGTGCAAGAAAGCAAAGGGCAGGGCTTACCACCCTTGCGACGGGGAAAAATCCCAACTTACTGATGGAGTAGCATCGGAGAAACGGGGTGGGTAGAAGGCTGGAGCTTGACACTACGATGCGAAATAGGGAGATGAAGGTGGGTGCTACGGAGGCGGATGGAAGAAGAGTTTTTTTGCAGCAGGCACGATGTAAGATAAAAATAGCTTGGGGGCAAAAAAGCGTAATGCAGTATTATTTGCGCCACAGTGCCAGGGGACTCAACCTCATGATGAAAACCTCGCGCCCCACCAGAATGGTATCAGTGATCTCTGCGACAGAGCTACAGAGAGGGCTCTCTCTTTCTCTCATTCCTTCATCCCCACCTCCCCGAGACCACCACGCTCTTCTCCCCCCTTTCAAACTTCCTCGCTGCACGTCACCTGCTTGCTGCTGCTGCTGTGTTGCACGGCCAGGGCACCCACAGACACAAATGGATGGGTCCACAGCCTCTGTGTTTCCCTACAATTCTTCAACACCCTACTTACTAGATGCAACACAGCTATTGAAAAAGATTCCCTTCGCAGAAGACCTCCTCATCATTTGTGCAAATCATGCATCTCATCTTTTGCTTTGATTGTGTTGTAATCTTAGGGTGACTGAGCTCCACTTTTGTTGAAGGGTTTTCTTTTATGAAAATCCAAATTTGTTACTTTCAGCTCCAGTTTGTGAAGGCATGATGCTTGAATTAGTTTGCATTTCATCCCAACAGTGTGACACTATCTCAATTCCTGCGCTGTCAATCATCCACCTTCAAAACAATGTGGGTGCTTTGCAATTGTATAAAATACATGAGAGAAGGTAAAGAAAATGTATAACTTTGTACAAGTTTGCATATGCTGGGTGGCGCTCACATACAGTAGGACATGCCACTTATAACCCATCTTTTCTTTCAAAATGATAATAAGAAATATGTGAAAAGTCTGGTCCTTCAAGACTTTCAAAGTGAACCCGAAATGTGTTTTAAACGAATTTCTGAGAGATCCCAGAGTGTGGATCACTGCTATTTAATTTTTTACCTCGGGGTAACAACGTCAAGACTGTCAGGCGTAATAAAAACAGGCAGTAAAACACACAAGAAAAGCTTGGCTATGGTCTTTCAAAGGCTGAGAAGCTCCAAAAATCTTGTTGAAAATCCAACTGAATTTGCCCACACTGATGATCCACCAGTACATATTACAAACCATGTTTATTATACACACAGAGAACTTATTACAGGTTTCTTTTCTTTTCTTTTCGTTTTTTTGCTTCTTTTGGGCTGGTGTTTGTGAAACCCTTAAGATTGATGTGGAGCCATAGCCAGAGTGACAGAACAAGCTCCATGGAAATACAGTTAGATGCCCTGTCTGTGTTGTTCTAGGCAACTGGGGCTTTCTTGTTGTTGTATTTTCTTTCTTTCTTTTGTTCTTTTTTCCACAGATATGATTCAACATCTCAGGTGGACAAATGGTAGACCCACTTGGGTACAAAGTAGTGATGTTGCATTCCATTCATCCTGTCCAAATCAAGTGGGTGGAAGTGCACCAAAACTGTGTCCCTTAGCTCTAGCATTGTGTGTGTGTACACAGTCTAGAGTAAAGCAACTAAACCCTAGATGCATTTTTCCAAAATCTTTTTCAAAAACATTGAGCAAAGCATTTTGCCCCATCATGTGTGTTCATAAGAGAAGCTGCCTTCCTCTTTTTTGTTCCCAGAGAGAAAAAAACTTAAATTGAAGACATGAATGTGAAACTATACATGTGTATATATATATATATATATATATATAGTAACCACAATTTTTGCTAGCATCACCACAACCCACTACTCACTGGACATTTTCTTTGTTTTTTTTTGTTTTTGTTTTTGTTTTTTTAAACTCCAATAAAAAATCCTGTTTAATCAATTTTTTTGAATAACAGAAATGACATGTAATGACAAACAGATTGAGGTGGTAGTAGCTGTAACTATGGTGGCATTAGTAATACCACATATATATATGTTCAACTTTTTAAGATGAATTGTGACAAGAAAATGGAATAAGTTCATAAACAAAGATTCAGAAGAAGTGCTCACGTTTAAGCAATAATAATAATAATAACAACAACAGCAATATATGTAAAGCTCCCCTCCAGGGTGTGCATAAGAGGGAGTTCCAGGTGGGCAGGGCAGAAGCCAGAAGTAGGAGGGCACATGGCTCTGATGGTACCCCACCACACCCATGAATGGGGTTTCTTTTTCCATAAACAAAATTGTGAGAGACTAGACAAGACTGGACTAGACTAGGACTGACATTTTCCCACCACCATCACCAGCTTTGCTAAAAGGATTCTGTAATGGATTTCAACCTGAAAACCCCGCATGACAAAAACTGCCAAGCCACAAAGGCTTCAAAACCCCCCATCATGAGGAGAGAAAGCTGTTGCTGGAGGAAAAACAACAATTCAATATCCGAACACATTAAATGCAGTTGCAAATGGGATCTATGGTTGTGAGAAAAAACATCCAAGGCAGAGCCAATGCATACTGTATACAGAACTTGGAGTGTGTTTGTTTATTCATCCAAGCTGGAATTAATGTTTGTGGATTTGGCAAAAAAAACATTAGAGTCTGATAAAGTATATATATATATATATATATATATATATTTATGTATATAGAATTCAAGTGTTTTGTGGTACAAGTCAGTAAAGTATATATGTGTTTCAAAGTGTGAATAAGTTAAAAGGTTAGCATGTATGACACTAGTAACAACAATAATAACAAAAGCAGTTGCACTACAAGTCCTACCCCAGATACACATCATAGAATATCATGCACAACAGAGTACTGTTTTTCTTGGAGGGTTAAACAAAAACAAATTAAAAACCCCAATATGAATGAGGTAAAAACCAAAGTTTAAAGCATGAAAAGGAAATCAAGCCCCCTTGCAGAGCAGCTCATGACATGTTCACAGCTACTCTAAATTAAAACCCTCCATCCCAAGTCAAAGAATAAACACCATTTTTCCATAGTCAACACAAGCATTATGAGGGAGATTTCTAACCTGACCTGCAGAGGTGGAGGAGGAGAGGGGATGTGTTGAGTACTCTACTGTGACCACTGCATGGGACAATTGTTTTTTTTTTGCAACACAGAGACTGTCAGAGATTGCTGCCAAGGATTCAAGGGTTTCGAGAAGATAGACTCTCACAAACAAGCTCCATCACCAAGCCTCTGGATCCGATCAAAGCACACTGCATATAACAGCTTCTCACAGGGTCACCTGCTTCTCTTGCTGCATGGGCCCAGGTTTTGGGGTACACACACAAACACACATAGAGACACCAAAGTAATAAAATAAAACAACCCAACTGTTTTTTGTTTGTTCTACAACCCACTTTGTAGCATGACCATTGGTGAACAAGCCCAACCCCTGTGGATGAACAAGCTTCCAGCATAGCTTTGCCGCTGAGAATTCAGTCTATTCTGCTGCACTTGAGATAGTGAAGCTTGACTAATACTGTGCATGAAGTACTGGGTAATCCTAGGGCCCTGCATCACACATCAATTATGGCAGTTTTAATGCAATTGTAAGGTTGTGAGGAGGAATGAATCTGTCCTGTACGGACATCCTCATTGTTATGCAGGCTCCTGTCAGCCCATGGAGCTGTAATTTTTAATTTTTAATTTTTTTTGCCTCCTCCTGCAGTGTGAATTCCTCTCCACTAAGATGCTTATTACCAAGCTGTATGTAAGGTTACATTTTAACCAAAAACTTACTGCTTGCCTTTGTGGTGACAAAGTCTTTCAACATTAGTAATGGAGGATAAAAGGCAGGATGGAAATTGAATACCAGTGTTGATTATGTGCTGAGGTGCACACCCATATCATTAATCTCTCTCTCTCTCTCTCTCTCTCTCTCTCTATATATATATATATATGTATCTGTAAAATTGTGGGTGATTAGTGGAAGAGGTGATGGCTGAATCTGACAAATGGAACCAAACATGGAATCAAATTGCTTGGTGTGACTACTTATTCTGTCTGCACCTTGTTTTTTTAGTTGCTTTTTATGTATTTATTTATTTATTTTATTGCAATGTTCTTAAAGTTCTTTCTGTCTTTCTTTTCACACTTTGCAGGGTGTCACAAGGTTGGCTTTCACATCTATCCCAGCATGTGCGTCCACTCAGTGGGGTGAGCTATGGGGATGTAATTTGCTGGAGCTTGTACAAAAGAAGGAATAAAGGAGAGAGTTTGTCTGGTAACTTTTGGATGAGATCCAGCTACGCCTTTACACTCAAAAAAAGTTTGCTTGACTATTTATATATAATTCATCAACACAGAAAGGGAGCAACCATATCATGTGACATAAGAATCAGATTACACTGTTTTTATTAATAAAGAATTGTTGAGCTCAAGTGATAACGTCTGGAGTGAGGTGCCCAATTATTGAAAAAGAGCATAACAAGGGTATTTTCTAATCTCTACTCTAAATCTCATTCAGATAATACCATGTTCCTCTAAATCTGTTTGTAACTGAAAGTATTTTTCTAGTTCTGAGTAGTTTACTGAAACGGATGTTGCCTCAGACTGCGACGCTTAATGCAAATGCATGCAAAAGCATTCACCAGGGAATCACATAAGCTTCTGTAGTTATGTAAAAAAATAAAAAAATAAAACCAGGAACACTGTGAAGCATCGAGTCACAACCTGCCACCCAAGAAAAGACTCCAGCTTAACAGAATCCGCAAGTTTTACGGAGCTGTACAAGCAGGCAAGCTGATGGCACCGAAGTCTGCAATCTGAGACACAACATCGCATTCATCACTTGGAAATCTGGGCCTTGACGTCGGCAGTTGAACGGGGTCTAGTTAGTTTGTAGCTGTATAAATGTGCCGCATGAAAAAAAAATTACACTAATCCAGTGCTAAGAAGAATGCCAACCCTGACACAGAAAGCGAGCTCCGTCTCACTCTCGCGGTTTTAAACTGGAATTCTTACTTTCAGAATTCATGGAACGTCGATAGATCGGATCACTACGACGGCTTGACATGGGTTGGGTCACAATCTAGAAAGTCATAGGCGTCCATTCACGTGACACAACACTAGCGTGCAATGGATCAAGTATCGCCGTTTCGGCCATGTCAATAGTCACAGGAATTCCTGATTTGAGACGGTTGAGAATCTAAATTTACACTTCTTCATCTCCTGTTTAAACTAAGGTGAGAATTTCTGCCTCAGTCAATGGCTTTGTAACTAATTTTTATTTTACATTCTCATGAATATTACACAGAGCCATGCTAGCTTGAGTGAAACCATTCTAAGAGAAGTATTTCAGGATAGTTAAAATTTACAGTAAAAAATCACACAGAAAATAGATACGTGATGCACATGGTTATTACGGTGGGGAAGAGGCTTATAATGCCTTCCTTCGGCGTCTGCACTCACCTGAATGGTCGATCGTATACTGCAAGGAACGGCTCAGCTGGCTGCTTCCATCTTGGGCATAGTGTACGCTCATTGACTAGTAATTTGATACTTATGATTTGTAAAGTCCATCTCGTCCTCATAGCTTCAAAATGTTCCTAGATCAATGGCCCGATTCGGAGCAGGTCATTTGTATGTTGAAAAGACAGTTTAAAGTCTTCACATAACCAAACTGCCATGGTCACGTCAATCTACAATGCAAACACGCGGTGCATCAAGAGGTTCAGAGCGCTCTTTGCAACAGGAGATGCAGGGAAATTATTCGACTCACGGCATTTCATGGATGCTGGAAACAGTAATGCTGGAAACATGATCATGCCTTTGTGAAGACTGTTGATCCACCAATTGATGTGGGAAGATGACAAAAATCTGGTCAAAAGTACCGTACTTTGAAGCGCCGAATGACTGGGAATCACATCACTTGCCGCCGCATGTGTGTTGCTGCGTAGAGGGAAGGTCATGAACTGGACAATTCATAGTCCAGTCCTTCTGTCTGTTCGTAACATGAACAGGTAGCATCAGTAAGGGAACAGTATTATCAACATGAGCAACTCCTTCCCATTTATCAAGCACATCTTCATGATTATATGGCAAGGTTCTGGTGCGAAAATTACTACTGCACGATAAAGTTGTGACTCGGATGCATGTTCTGCATTCACCTCAGACTCACAGTGTTGACTGCTCCACTCGTTTAACTTAGCTTAAAAGCCAGCCACTTGCAGTCCTCACTAGTCTTCATGTCCACAGAAGTTGCTAGTTATGTCATTTGAATGAAAAGCTCTTTGTTTCCACCAGCTGCCCACAATGCCGACCATGGGCCCAAACTGACTCTGTGTGGTTGCAATAAGTTAAGAGAGTAATTCTGAATAAGGCAATTTGCAATTGGTTTAACTGCACCTCGAAGTCTGCCAATCGTGAGGAAATGCTTGCTCAAAGCCGAGAAAGGTGCATTGATTCATGACTTGAATGCTCGTCTCTTACTGCAACAGAAACTGAAGACAACTGAGCTTGGTGAGCGAAGTCTAGCGGATCTGTAGTTAGTTTTAATACAAGGCTCTTAAACTTAAATACGACATAACAATTAGATTGAAGCTGGGCATGTAATGCATTTATAGGTGAAGTGTTTCCCAATTGGGTCCATGTTTAACTCCTGTGAGTGTGTGATTCCATTGTATATATAACTTAAGTTCTAAATTAAATTTTGATACACATAACTGTTATTTAATGCGATATGAACTATTATTCATATAAATATTCTCGATTGATTAACAAGTCATGTCAATGAGCCTCATTCTTACATTACTATACATTGCTTTTCAATGAAATCTAAAATAAAAAAAAAAATCAAAATCGAAATTGAAATATCATAGTTTAATTATGTTATTATAAATAGGTGCAGCTTAAACATATTAATTAAAACAATTCTCAATAATATTTCTTTTTTGTGTTCAGGAAATCAATAATGATTAATTGTTGATCTAATGAATCAAACACATGATATATATATATTTGTAACATCTTGAATATTCAATTCATGTAATTAATATGAAATATATATATATATATATATATATATATATAGCTGTGTTCTTTGTCATTTAGTGTGTTGTAAAATTTACTAATTTTAGGAGCAACAATTATTGTGGTTTGATATAGATATATTATATATAAATAATGTTATTGGTACCTCCAAATTGTACGTAAACATGTTTATTTTATGTTTTTATGAAAAAATTAATATTTGGTTAAATTATGTATAGATTAAATTATGTATTTATTATTATATTGTGCATCTTTTTTTTACAAACATCAATATTTTAAAACTTATAGAAAAAATAAGTAAAATATATAATAACATTCTGTATTTCTTATTGTTTATTAATTTATGTGTCAAGAAAAAACCTAATAATTATAGTACTCAAACTATAACATTTTAAGTATTTGTGCTTCAAAGAATAATTTTATTGACATTTTCAAAGTGATAGGTGGACAAAAATCATAACAAGACACCTTCAAAAGCAATACAATTGGATTTTAATTATACCAAACACTCAAAACAAATTTCAAATTGGTTTTGGTACTATGAGGTCATGTGCTTTGCACAAATAGATTAACATCTACTAATTGATGTTTGAGTTGGTAAAAAATCATATTAGGAGTTACAACAATAGCATTTCAGGAAAATGATATGTAGGTGTACTGTTAACACAACAATCTACCACTTACAATTTTCTTCATATTCTAACTTTTCTCTTCACATTTTTCATAAGTTTGTGTATATATAAATGAAATTTAAGTGAATTAAGCTGTTTGTATAATACAAAAATTTAAAAAGATATTTAGATACAATAAAAAAGATTGTCTTGGCATGTTTATTATTTTTATTTGTGACATAATTTCCTCTACTAATTATTATGTGAAGTTGATGTCATTTGGTACAGTTAATAAAAGTTTCATGTCAGTGCATTACTGATAATTACTCCATGCATTGTTATCGTCACCAATGACGGCAATCACTAAGCTGTAAGGAAGATCACATGCTTGTTGGATCAGCTCAATCATTCCATGTTTGACAATAAAATTTCTTAATAAGAAAAAGAAGATGAATAGAAAAAGAGAAATACTGCATTCTTGAAGAAAAAAATGGTCGAGACGATCTACAATACAGTCAACTCAACAAAAAACTACAATACTTAATGAAACCAAAATGAAAAGAACGGTATGTTCTTATTCAATGCACGGTTTGTTTAGAATAAATGCAGAAAACTTATTTCAAAATACTAACAATTAACCTGTTCTAAGCAATGATAAACATGTTTCCTACAACTGGTGGGTACCCATATGAAGTGGAGGTGTGCACAAGAACACTCCTTGGCTGGGTTTGCCGTAAGAAACCAAAAATCCCTTGGTACAACAGTAGCAGAAGAATGCTCAGCAGAAGAGCACAATCCTCCAAGCAATCAAATCCTGAAGGTGACCAACATCTGAAAGGGAAAATTGAACTGTAAACACTAGATGTGTATCAATCACAATTGCTGTACAGTCACTATTAAGTCATGCGACCTTGCAATCTCGGACCACAACACGTGGACACAAGAACAGACCTTGTTTTCTATCTACACGGATTCTCATAGTTTCACCCAAAACTTTGTTACACGCTTGCCTGCTAACTCCATTGCTTCCTGGCTCCTTCCTCAATTAACCGTCTCCTCTCAACAGCACACCTAGGGTGTGCTCATCCTATTCTCCAGCTCAAATAACTCTTCGTCCTCATGATCGCTCTCGTCATCTGCAAGCTCATTCGGAATGAATACATGACAAGTCAATATTGAATGATTCAAAGAGATCAGAACTCATTAAAAAACTACGCGTATGAATTTCTTAAGTAGAAAGTCTACGTGCCAAATAACAAGTAGATATTACGTGAAAGGTAATCCAAGGAACTTTAGGACTTGTATGTTGGGAGTGTAGCCATACCACTTTCAGGTGGACGTGCCATATAGTCTACGCCGGCCTGGAATTGAAGAGGCACAAGCTCCATGGAGAAGTTCTCCAGTTTCGCCATCAGCCAGTCTCGTTCCGTGATCGCCTTCTTTGCCTGCCGTCAAGACATTTATCCCTTGAAGTTACGGGAAGCAACATGATGCAAGATAAATGTTACTCTCGAAATACTCAATGATCTAAGAGCTCAATTCTAACCGCTGGGAGATATCAACGCAAATTTCCTCAAATGCTGTTCTACGAGGGCAATGGACTGATGATCGTTACGGACTCAAGTTGGGAGTTCAAGACGACCATAATTCTTGAGTTTGTGATAGGCATGAAAAACCCTGACCAATCTGGAAAATAGCCAAGTCGAACCTGATTCTTTGAATATTTGTGAACAGACTTCGACGAAAGATATTCAGTGAACACAAACCAATCTCTCTTCTTCGGTTCGAATTCCTAATAATAAATAACAGGGCAAAGGGAGAACATACAAACAAAGGCGATTCTGTCGACCAACGGGCCTCTAACTGAAACTTGAGTTTAGTCGTGGAAGGGTTTGAATGTTTGGAAGAACCGCGTGAAATGACCATTTTACTCACCAAAGGTTTCTAGTACATGTAATTATTTAAACCTTAGAAACAACAAGGCTTCTAACATAATAGTGGATTATCATACAATTGGACAATATTCAAAAACCTCCAAACGATTTTCATGAGCCTCTCCAGATTTTCTAACCCAGAACTAATAGTGAGAGAGAGAAAGAGAGAGTGTGTGTGTGTGTGAGAGCTACTACCATTTTTATCCAACATGACAAAAACCTCGAAGATAACATGAGAATTGTTTAATTCTGATTATTCCGTGATCAATGCAACGAGGACGGCAGAATTTGAGACCAAGTCTTAAGCATTGATTTAAATAGAAATTTGTCGGCAAAAGAAAACGGAGAGAGGGTTAGAGATTACCTCCAATTCGGCACCACCCGAGGGAGCAGGAATCGCTTCGTTTTTCAGAATGGCCGACCCGAAAGCGTAATGCAAAAATCTGCTGGCCTGCCTAAGCGCGCTGTCCTTCGTCTCCCCCTGCCCCAGAAACTGAGGGTAATCCAGCACAATCGAAAAAAAGCTCTTGTACTCGTTCACATTGTCCTCTTCCGACGCCACCATTACTGCATACTCGCGATTCTCCGCGTTCATGGCTGTCAGCGACGCCACCAATTCCCTGATCCCGGTGCCCGGACTCGAAGCAGGAACAGCCGCACCCGCTGCGACCCCATTCGCAAACACCAACCCTGATTCCCCGTCAGTGCCCGCCTCCGCCTCACTACTCCCACGACTCGCCACAATATGCCCACTCAAACTCTCAGAGACATCGCTCTGCTCGCTGTCCGCCGGCGCGAACGTCGTCGTCGTCTGCTGCTGCTTCTCTTCGCCACACTTATTCACATGGCGATCGTGCTCCTCCGCCTCCCACGTAAAATAGGGCTTGAATTCCAAACCCATCGCGCCAAATCACTCACCAAACCTCCTCTTTCTCTCCTCCTCACCCCCTCTCCCCCCACTCTTCCTATCCCTACACCAAACCACTCAAAACCTTACAACTCTTAAGCAGCCACGAGACTATCAACAACCCACCTTCAGAACTCTCCCAACGCGACCATTTCAATCTTACTCCACAACCGTACCCACTCCCAGACCTCCAAATCTCTCAACTCCCAACTCTCAACACCCACCCACCCACCCACACACACCTTCTTGCTCCTCACTCCCCAACCAATCGCCTTCCTTCACAACGTCACGAACACAACCATGACCACCATCATCAAACTCCACCACCACCACCACCCTCGCCGTCAGAGATGGCAAACCTCAACGCTCCCTAAACCTGCCTGTTCAGAGCCCATGACAACGAAGACCCACGGCGCGGGTCATGCGTAGCGGCAGCGGGAGTTATACAAGCAATCGACGGATTCTACGAACCCAGTAACAACAGACTTCTTCCACCCTGACGATGACGATGACGATGGCGATGGAGAGCTGTGAATGCGCGATGATGCCTTCACCCCCACGATACTGTAATGATGCCCCCTGTTGTTGCTGTCCGTGGTTGTTGCCGTCGGGGTTGATCAATTCCGCAGCGCGGGTTTGCGTGATGGAGCGAGAGATTGTGCGCGGAAGTGAAGTTTGGGAGCCTGGCGCCGCGACTGCGTGCCGGCTCTTGCTTCGCCCAGGGTCGCATTCAAGCTTCCACTCGGGAACGAACGAACGAACAAACGAACGGAAGGTTCTGGAAACGTAAAAAGGAAAAAGGAAACGTTTTGTGAAAAAGTTAACGTTGGTAGAGGGCTTTGACGGGGTTCGGATGAAGGGTTTTCCCTGGTTCAGAAAATCGCACTCCTGCCGCCGCTCCTGAAATTGCACCGTATTTCCAGTCCGATCCGATCCGATCGGATCCACCGTGTTGCGATAGTTCCTTCGCTCTTCGAAGCTTGTCGATTGGCAATCGGAAAGATGGGTTTGAAGGAGAAAGTCGAGCAGGCCGCCAACGACGTCCCGGCGCCGACCACCACGCCTTCAAATAATGTCCCTCACTTACATCTCCTCGAGGTGCAGGGTTAAAGCCCTCAGTTAAGTGTAGTTGCGATGCGACGACGTCGATCGTCGCGTACATTGCGACGATATTGGTCGCGGAGAGATATCGAGTTTCGTTGTGAAGCTGTTGCATCACCCTTTTCTTGACGTGATGGGGTAACAATAGTGCACATCGTCTAGATTGGCTCAGAGAGTGTTGTTGATGCATTCCCCCCGACTTGTAACCGAAGTCAAGATTGTGTCTTGGACAGTTCATGATTGCATTCTCGAATCGACTGTTATTCTTTTGGGTTAGCGCGGTAAATGCGAAGAATGTCAACTCATTACCCGGGTCTGCGCGGATCGTTGTTGGGGATGTATAGGTTTTGTTTACTCGACCAGGTTATGATACCAGAAAAAAACGTCCTTCTAGATTCATTGTGAAAAGTTGGAAGTACAGCTCTTGGAGTTTGCAGGGAGGAGATACTGATAGCTTTCATCTGGAAGCATGAGTGCAGAATATGTGATAGCTTTGGATTTTAGTAAACTTTGTTTGCAACCACCGATGCAGCCCCACATAGTACTCTGACTTGCGGGATCGTCTGTCAAGCGATCACACGAAATCTTTCAGAAATCATTGAAAGACGACACTGCCCCCTTAGCACTATTTTAATGAGAGAGAATATCTTTGGTTGTAGGCTGGACCGTCATTGTACGTTGGCATTGAACTTCTGTGTCAATTTGAGCTGTAAGGTCTTAAAGATCACGCATGTCAATGCCTCTGGATGTGAGTTGTGTGTTTTAAGCTGCCGGGTGAAATAGGACACCTCAAGCCCCCGTATCAGGAGACCTTCGTCCCATTTGAGTAAAGAACCTCTGATCTCTAACCATAACTGCGAAAATTCAACTACTTCATTTATATATATATATATATATATATATACATATGTGTGTTTAGTTTTGAAACGTTAAAAAACGTATTCCTAAGTTGATTAGTGAAAAACTGGTACAACTTTTAAGTTTTAGTTTGAGGTTTTAGTGCAAGATGCGTATTCACTTTTACAAGATGCACTGTACAAATTTTAGGAAGGAGGGAAATATAGCTTCATTTAATTGAAGTAATTGCACTTTTGACTACTAGTTTTTATTTTTAATTACTTTTTTGTTTTCTGATTTCTTTAAATGGTATACTTCATTTTGAGATTTTATACAAATTAATGTTAGTGCTTTCCTTTCGTGAGGTTTATTGTAGTTTATTAACTTAAACCAAATTGCTTTGTTTGTATTCTAATTACACCGTATCTCTCTTTGTATATTTATTGGTTCTTAGATAGTACAGTAGTACACTCACACTATAAAAGATCAAAATATCTTTATATTTTTAATTTAAGTGAAGGCATCATAAAAATAATTCATATTAAAAGTTGAGTGCTAGTTTTGGTCAATTTTCAAATTCTTATTTGTTAAAAAAGATGTAAAATATATATTCCTACTCTTACACAAATTGTGAAGTAGAGCATTTTGAAACTTTTGTAGTATTTTTTAGATCATTGTAGAGCATTTAGAAACAAAGATTCTTTTCTTTTTTGGATTGTTATATGTTTATGTTTAATAATATCTATCTATGCTAAATTAATCTTTTTAGAGATTATTATGTTGAAAAATATTAAATCAACTATAACAATGGTTAAATCAACCCACCCTTCAAAACCATCATTATATCCCTCTCATCAATCCCTTGTCCTTGTTCTTAGCCCTCATCTCAACTTCTCGTCCCTTGTTTCCCATTTCAACCTCTCATTCTCATTTGCAACCTTTCTTTTTCATCTCCACCTCTCCATTTCTACCCACCTTGAATATATATATATATATATATATATATATTATTGTTATTTTTTTCCTTTCATGAGGTATATATGTATATGCACAAATAAATAAATTATTGGTTTTTTTTAATTGCATGTGCTTTTCTATATACATATATATATATATATATATATATAGTAATAAGACATGTATCCAAAAGAAATAAATTATATTAAAAAAAATCCTAAAAAACATGAAAGTATCATAAGATACAAAAAAGGTTAAAGGGATTTCTTGGGTTTATTTTTTGTATTAAAGTAGAATGACATACAATACAAAAAATAATAAGAAATTTGGGATGAAAGATGGAAGTTAGGAAAAAAAACATAAATAAGAGATGTAAGCTAGAAATAAGAACTAAAGAATGGAGGATGGATGGGATTGAGACGAGATGGGAGGTAGAGAGAAGGTTACAATGAAGGTGTTGATTGATGGATTGGTTTAACCACTACCAAGATCAATTTAACATTATCTATTGTATTTTGTTATAATTTTTTTTTTTATAGGTGTGCAATGCATATTAATGTTCAAAAGTAAGATTCTATTATACTTTGTAATCTTAATAGATCAAGAAATCACACATTTTTTTAATAATTTTTAATTAAATTTTTTATATTATTTTATCTTAAAGAATATACACTATTTTATTAAATATTTTTATTCTATAAATTAAATATTTTTTTATTCTATTATTTTCTATTGTAGTACATTTAAGACTACAATCATATTTAATCTAATATACTCAGAATATATTCAATATATTCAAAGCCTAGTCATTTTTTAATATATAAGTTTTTTTTATCTACAAAAAATATATATAATATATATATATATATATATATATATATATATATATATATATATATATATATATATATATAATATAATATATATATATATATATATATATATATATATATATATATATATATATATAATATATATATATATAATATAATATATATATATATAATATAATATATATATATATAATATAATATATATATATATATATTGACTTACATCATATTTTATTAAGAATTAAGTACTATTTATGCCATATTTGATTTAATTTAAGGAAATTTAAAATATAAAATGGGCCAATTAATCTTAATGTAGTCATAAAGTGCAATTAGATCTTTAAATTTAAAATATTTAGAGCTTTATCAAATCATATCTATCCATTGTTGAGTAATATAAAAGAGTATAATTTATTTATTATATAATTTAAAATAGTAGAAGATTAAATTTATGAAAGGTTATTTTAATTTTATTAATGAATTAATTAATTTATATTATTTAAAAAAAACTTAATATCATATAGTCTAATTATTACAAATAAAAATTATTATCTAAATTTAAAAGCTTAATAAATTTTATCTTAGTTCATTATTATTATTATTATATATATATATATATATATTAAATAAAAATATCTTAAGAAAATTTTATTTTAGATCTTTTAATAGAATTTAGAAAGTTTGCATATTATTTTTTAAATATTTAATCAAAGAATATATTCTAAAAATAATACAGTTATCTTATGTATATTTAAACATCATTTACTAACATCTTTAAAGATTTATGTAAGATTATATAATACAATTCAAAATACCAAATATTAATTAGATTCTCATTTAAGATATATTTTAAAATAAATATATATAATATTTTTTTCAAATAATCAAGGGATATAATTAGAAAATAATATTTTTAAAAAATTCTTTTGTATCTTTAAAACACAAATATAATAAATTGTTACACCATTTATTTACTTATTTTATTTATTTTATTAAAAAAAATTAATAAATTATTAGTATAATTTTATAGTTATTTTATATATTGGCATTTTAAAGATCAATATGCAATCTATTATAGATTCTTTTCAGGATATTTTTTAATATATATATATATTCTTTTAAAAAATTTGATTATAAATAATGCATTCCTATGCCATTTACAATTGTCTTTAATTGAGGTCTTGACTTTTTGTCCTTTAAGATAGTGAAGATTTAGTTTTTATCTTATAATAAGTCTATTTAAATAGATATGTTGAAGATACAAATTTACTAGAAGGTTGTCAAATAATATCATTGTTGGGGTGGAGAGAGTTTGCCTCAAGAAAGCACTGGGTTTCTGGCTACCACTAAATGCTCAATCAAATCTAAGATATAAAAGTTCCAAGTTTATATATATAATATTTTCCCTTTTAGGGCAATTACATCAATACATTAGCCCAAGTACCCAAGAAACACCCAAATGTATGATAAAGTATCTTAAAGCCTTAAATATCCTTATGAGAAATGTTTTCCGAACTTCAACAGCTCATATCTCACAATCGGACCTTCCAAACAACCTAAAATTTAACATGAAGTATTGATATACTTTCAAAAGCTACCACAATAAAATTTAAGTGCAAATTCGTTACGGATCTTGAAATATCACCAAAACCCTAACAATAGCTTTAAACCCTAGCTTACATACATCCATGTGCTATTTTCTTCATATCTCACAAAATAAGTATTCAAATACCATGAAACTTTGATTTATAGCTTTTTAACCTAATAACTCATACTTATGGAAATTTTGAGCCAAAAATTCGTCCAAAAACTCAAGATATGGCTCCAACCATTACTATCAACAAAATGACTCACTTACTGCCTTTGAATTACATGTGCTGTCTTCAATGCCCTATAACTCTTTCATCCAGACTTGGAATTTATCAAACAATATATGTAAAGCGTAGCCAAGAAAGTGTTCTCTCCAACTCCAATTTTCGATCTTTCATTGCTCTCTGTATGCATATGTTATACTTCAAAGAGTGACAGTAGGTACAAATTTGACACCTCAACTTTGAACACGTATATTTCCTTCACAAAAACTCAAAATCACACAAACTCTTCATCCAAATTATATCCAAAACCCTGAACTTACTGACCTTAGCCTCCAAAGCTCAAATGCCCCCAAATGTGAAACCCTAATCCCTAATAAGGCCTTGGGCAGCCTCCTTGAAGCCCATTAGGCATGGCCTTCGACCAATAGGAATGAAGATTCCCATTCCTTGCCTTCATCCAACCATGCCTTGCTTTCATCCCTCCCAATAAGCCTCCTAGTTAAGAATTTCTTCTTTAGGCTCTAATCTCCTCTCAAGGCTTCATACTAACATTTAGATTCTATAATTTTTTTGAAATGCTATAGTTAAAAAGTTAAAACTCAAAATAAAGTTTCTTGAATCCACTCTCTTTAAATTAGTCTATTAACTATTCTAATATACACCAAGACTTTTGAACATATTATATGTTCTAACTAATTTTTACATATTATAAGCATTTACAGAATGACATTGTATCTCCCTTCGTGTAATGCTTTAAAATATAAGATTGATATAACATATGTCATATAGTGTAAAATTTGTCCAGTCTAACAAGTATTTGTCTTTGTTAAAGTAACATAATTTATCACCGAATTCTATTTCATTTCCCTTTTTATCTTTTAAAATATATTTAATATTATCTTAGAGCATAAAATGTGATTTAATCAAGTGTGCTTTGTTAGAAAGAAAAAAAAAATGTAATTCCTATGTTACCAAAAGTTTTGTTGATTTAAATCAATTAAATGATTCTATTAATTAATCAAAACTAACAAAAGATATCAAACAAATGATAAACACAGTAACAATGATAGATGTCTCATATGTTCTAGCATTGATTAAGACACTATTGTATCTTATTATGGTATGTAGTGTAAATTGATTAACTTCCATTACAATAATATTGTTGTTATTTTAATTAAAAATCATTTTAAAGTTATTTGGTTATCGTACTTATTGGTGCCTAAAAAATTTCAAGAAATTTTGCAACATAACTAGTAGTCAAATCTTAAGATCAAATTGACAAAGATTAAAAATAGAAGAATTAAAATCTTGAATCTACTCTAGTAAAGTATGAATATCAAAAGAAAATTTTATGGAAATTGATTATTTGCAATCATTTGATTATATTCTAGTTTTTTTTTTTTTTTTTTTTTTTTTAATACATAATATTAATTTCCCATTAAATGTCACATTTTAATGATCAAGCTTTGTTTGGTTTTTTGATGCAAATTTTAGAATCATAGTTCAATTGAAAGATTTGAAGGTTTATTTTCCTCAAAATTTGCAATTATGTATATATATATATATATATATATACATATACTAAAGTATTGTATCTCTTGCTTCACAATTTCTACATCAATTTGATAAACAAGATTCAAATTTCAAAGTAACAAATCTTTAAAACTCCTTGACAAATACACTTGTAGATGCTTTCAAGAAATTATGTTGAGAAACTCAATTGTTTTGCTATCTTTATCGTTTGATTGTTATTTTGTGTAGTCACTTATAGAAGCCCTTTAGAAGTCCTAATTTAACCATGTTCTTGACTTGCCTTTGGATTCCTTTGTTGCAGTTATGATCATTGCATGAAACAACATTTTGTTCTTTTAGTTAATCTTGCTTAACCTCTTGTGTTTGATTTGTAGGGTTGCCACATACACTATCTCTTCCTCACTGACATTGTTTTATTAAGCAACAACTTGATTTAAGTCAACTTATGATTGTAACCAAAATCCCAAGTTCTAATTTAATTACTGTCTCTTCTTCAGAACAGTCAGCTACAAGACACCGACCATCTAACATCAGTAGTTGCTAAGAATGAATTTGTGGTTAGTGCCGCACAACCATCTCTGATGAGTGCAAAAAAGCCTGAAATTTTAACTGGGGCGGTTAAGCTCCTTGTTGCTGTTGCAGGAAAATGATTTTGAGCAGATCTGAATTGTTTGTATAAATATATGTATATATATAGTTTTTTCTTTTCTTTCAATGAAACTCTGGCCTAAGAATTGCGTAGTCAAAATTTACAAAATATACTAAATTTGAGAATCTGACAGAATCGCTTGGCTGCGAGGTAAACATTTGCCGTGGTGAAGACCAAACTGCGTGAACTCAAACCCTCTGACTACGATTTTATCTAGCTCCACCTGGTGCCGACTTCACCATAGTCCGCTACTAACGTCGTTTAGTGCGTACTTGTAAAATTGTATACAAATTAAGAACTTTCAACGGCAGGACACCCCAGGACGAGGGCACTAGGTGGCCTGTCAAAGCGCAAGCATCAGGACTAAATAATGAATATTTATTATTCTCGAGAAAATTAGCAAACGGAATCGTGTTTCTGAACTTTGTTTTTTTTCATGCAAGAAGTGGATGTTTGTAAGCAAATGCTCAACTTAGGGATAAAATTCGACTGGAAACCGCAGAGCGTTGACTGGTGACATCTTTTCTTACTCCATCTCGATCCCTGATTCGTCGTTTTGCATGTCAGAAATGCTGCTAGATTATTGTGCTGTGGATGCTTGGATTGTACCGCAGCCGAGGCTTGTGGATGGGGCGTTACAGTGAATGGTCGCCGTCTTCGGAACCATACGGAACCCATCTGACAAAACTGCTTTAAATCTTTCTTTAACAGTTTGAATTTTCAACATTTTGAGCTTAGACAAATGAAGTGTTGAACAGTGTCGACCATCATCACTCCAGTCCTGTTCACTTGAAATATAATCGATGCTTGGCGGAGATACCAAGGCTGAAAGCTGACCAACCACAGCGCGCACTCATTTTGCTTCGCTCAGAGCCCTCGCGAATATGGGCAATAGTGCATATTCTCCCACATTCCTGACTGCTCTTCTATTTCATCGAAAAGTAAATGAGCGTTAGGCGGAGTTTCTTGTGAATGTAGTTGATGTCAAAAACAGCCCATGCGACTCGTCAGAAAATCCTGATTCACCCACCAGCTTCACTCGCACGTCTCCTCAGAAGTCACAAGAATGGAAAATGTTTTTAGAATTCAGACAGAGAGTAATGTTTGGCGATTTGAAGTTCCAGTTTTTGCATTTTTCTGAAGTGGTTGTGGATTCTGAAAACTAACCCCGCATGTGCAGCCTTCGGTGGCTTTCACCGTCCAATGCAATCGATCCATCTCTAGTCCCGAATTTTTTTACGTAGAATACCACAGTTCTCACCATCCCACAGGAGATGTCTGCGAGCAACACGGTGACTGAAAAAGATATCGTGTGATTGCAGGTATTGTTCAGTCAAATTATGGAATACATAATCAAAATTGTGGATATAAAGGAGTTAAAGAACTCCACATCTTTCGGTTGCTGACCAGATGTATTTACTTCCGGCCATCGACGGCGCTCGGTGAGAAGCAACTACTGGCCTCTTGTGTAGCCACGTTTGCGTGCATCGACTGCATGCTGCAAGTCTTGGTCATGTTCATTAGATTCGAAGCTCATGGACGCAACAGCCACATACACGTCTGAATTGCAAGTCAAGCCGTCGATTCGCACTACAGCGGACGGGTATGGTGCTCAATAGGGTAGAGAATGACTTTCTCGACTTGGAGATGGTATGTTGACATGGAGGTTCTATATTTCGCAGCATATTGCAGGGTTGAAATCTCACATGGTGCAATTCACTCGGACGAAAATTTCATACTTGTAGTTCACTGAATTCGTGCAGGTTGTTTGAATTCCATAGCTGGAAGTGACGGAACTTCAAGTGAACCGCTCTGCATATTTCCAAGTCTTCTGCTCCGGTTCGATTGGGAATTCCGTGGCGGCGTTGCTGGGTGTCCGTCACATCGCCGACATCGTTTCAACGTCATCGATTGGGGAAGAATCCTTGAGGAGTCGCTTGAGCTGAGGTATGATCTTGGGGACGAAATTCCAGGTGAATCTTAGAATTGAAATCTGCTGTTTACGTAATCCCAATCGAATGGAGTAAGAGCCGACAATTTCTACTGCATACCTGTCCTCTGTTAGGTTCAAATCCTTTTTAAATCCTTAGGATGGTGGCATCCTTCGTTTCGCCACAATTTCATATGCAGGTACACCCACTTAGGGCTCAGCCTGGAGATTCACCAATCGAGATCCATCTTCAACGCGGTCTCACCGGGTGCATTGCCGTCTGCCTAAGTTACAACATGGCGCCAGGAGTGGTTACTCAGGTCGTGCAAGGCATCAGTGCGCTTGCCAGCGTTTGGTTAATCAAATCCATCGTAGACGCTGAAAAAGAGAAGACCGTGACCCGATTCAGCCAGTGCCCGACGTGCAACGGATCCAGGCGAGTGCCTTGCATGTGCACGCGGTGGTCGGACAACGACGTGGGATGCAACACATGCGCAGGCTCTGGCATGATGCGGTGCAACTCCTGCGGCGGCAGTGGGACAGGGAGGCCGATTCCTGTGGAGATCCGAGCTTCCAATCCGCCGCGAAACCCTTGATTGTGTCAGATGAGTCTCCTGCTTCGCAACTCAAAAACACGCTGGCATAAATCTCATTTCGTTGTGTGAGAATTTCAGAGCGCTTTTGCAGCATTCCTTTCGCACCCATATCAAAATAATAGTGTGGAAAACGAGAACGAAAACCTAAACCTTGCACAGATTTAGGGTTTTGTAAGACAGCCTGCAAGCCAGTCAGTGATGGGTTAGGGTAGTTTTAGGGTTTGTAGGGTGAATTTTGGCCATTTCAAGCTTTGTTCAAATTCTCGTCGTGTATACTAATTCTTCTCATTAATTTTTTTAACTCGTCCATTTTGCAGCTTGTGGCTGGGGTTTTGAGTGCTCTGACCTTGTAAGCAAGTAATATGTCAATTGTGTTCATACAAGACCAATGGGGTTAAGTGTTGCAGAACTGGTTGAATAGCAGTTCATTGTTAACAGCGATTTCTAGTTGTTAGTCTGGTGTGATGTGGATAGTGTATCTGCAAATATGGTTGTGCCTTTGAAGTCTAGAAGGGGGACTTTGGATATACTCCATTAAGCTTCTGTCAAAACTGCCAGCGATGTCTGATCCATAATCCACATTTTGCCTTACTTTGGATCTACATTTTGTAGTCTATGATATACTTTTCATGATGTACAACTCCCAAGGCCATGATTGCAAGCCAAAATGCCCAATTCACAACCTTCTCTGATGCAATTTTCAACATCTTGAAAATCTTTGTTTACATCTTAAAATGGCAAATGTAACTGCCACAATGTATATCATTTACAAGTCTTTAATTGTCAACCAAAGAAGACATGTTCAAGTGTGATAATCTATAATTGATGTAGTTCATGAGCCAAATAGAGATGGTGCAAAACACATGGAATCATATTTGTTTGCAAATTAACAGCTATAATTTAGCATAGTTTGAGGATAGAGACATTAAAATAAATCAATAAATTAATGAATATATTTAATAGCAACTTGTATAGACATTAAATATTAGAATTGTACTTACAACAAAGAGGTAATTTGTAGCCAATAATCTATACTTATATTAATGTTTAACAACAAAAGGTAATAAATAAGAAACTTCTTTTGTAGCAAATGTATATTCCATTATTTGTTACAAAAGAAGAAAAAAACCAACTCATGCAAATATTACTTCCAATAAGTATTTCTATTTTTAAAACTATGTTTGTACTTTGAATGAGGCAGATGATAAAACTGAGGTGTCATTTTAATAAAAGTGATTGTAGTGATCTGTATTTGATAAATAATATACTTATTAAATATTACTTATGTACTAAATCATACACTATAAAACTTTTGTGAAGAATACTCTATTCAAAAAAATCTATTGTCTTAGTCATAAATTATTCTTAGTATTATAAAAATATGATTTTTAATTTATAAATTTATGACAAATCTAAGCAATTTTCTTATTGCTAAGTAGTAGGTGACTTTGATATTTAAAATATATGTCTACAAAAGATAATATTGTTTCAAATCCAAACTAAAAAAATAAATGTAATATTTGTATTAGAGATCAATTTTTTTTTGTTGTATATGTAATATAAATATTTATTTAGAGAAAATTTTTCTAATTATCTCCGCATTAGTTTAGAGCTTTTTTGAAATGTATATATTAAGCTTCATTTATACATGAGAATTATATATCAATTTAAATAAATAAATCTGAAATATCTTTTTGTACAAATTATATCATATGAGCAAAATATTTACATATTAATTATATAAACTTAAAATTCAAATAATAATTTACATTTATCAAGTATTATCGTGGATTTTTTTTTTATATATAATCTATTTTTATATACCTCAATTTTATCATCTACCTCACTCAAAGTACAAATATATTCAACATATTGTATTTATAGCTCAAATAATATTATAAATTATTAATTTTTTGTATAAAATAGATATAACATGTGAAAATACATGCCAACTTACACTACCCATCTTTGACTTAGTTATAAATATAAAGACACAAAACCTAATTAAGATATATGAAATTAATTTAATATTGTTGTATATAAATAATTCTTATCGTCACAATTTTTTTTCACTTTTATTGTCTATGCTTGTAGCATTAGTAAATCTAGCAACAATATTGAAAAATAAAGATATAAGTTTCACATCTTTGACATTAAATTGGAGGTAGAATAAAACTAATGCCAAATAAAACTCTAAGTATTCAAATAGTTGTATAAGTCCAAATCTATTACATCGCAAATTATACCTTAAATATTGAGCAAATATAGTTGTAAGAAGGCTTGTTTTAATAAGATCTTCAACACAATGTCATAGATATACATATTTACTCCAATAATTATTAATATGATTAAGTAGAAGTAGATAAAATTATATTAATTTTATAATATCTTTTAAAGAAGCTTCCTAGAAGCTTTATAGATGCTGGTTTGACTTTATATATGTTTGTAGTTAATTAGTAGGTTAAAAACTTAGTGAATAAGTTAGCTTCATGATACATATATTAATAGCTTATAGAACAAGCTAACTATGTGGTGCACATATTGATAATGTCTTGTAAGTTAAGTCATGTGTCTAGTAAAATCTATACATGTTGGAGGTTCAATATAATATCACAATGTAGGTCTTGATTAGAGAATATATATAGAAATAAGAGTGAGGCCTTCTTCACTCTTGCCAATGCCTTTCTAGTCTTTAGTCTTATTTCAAGACTTTTTAGTCTTCTTGTCTTTGGTAATAGACATTATAATTTAATATATTACCATCTTTAAAAGATTTTTTAGTGTTTTTGAGTAATTTAAGAGTGTATTGAAAAAAAAAACTTTGAAATTTATGTCTTTAATAGTTTGACAAGTATACTAGTTCATTATTCTTGTCTTTTTATAAAAGTGAGTAGATTACCTCACTTCTATTGTTGTATTTTGAAGGTTGCAGATTATTCACATTTAAACAAATTATTTAATTTTTAACATTGATTTTTTCTTTAAAGAGAGCAGATTATCTTTCTTTGTGAAAATTTTCATTTCACATTAGAGGTTGCACATAACTATCTTCTAATTTAACTTGTAAATTTGTTAAGTTTTTTGAAATAGAAAGAAAAATCATGGATGCTATCCTTGGCAAAAGTAAAAATAGATTAGCAACTATTGCAAATCTTTACAAACTTGCTAACACTCTTAAAGTCGAAATTCCACACATTATTAATACCAACTACAAAAACACTAATTCTATTTCTATGAAAGAACAAATTTTATGTCAAGAAGTTGTGCAGTTAAAGGAAACAAATGAATTGATCTTATAACCAAATCAAAGAACTTTTGCTTCTATAACTATGACATATATAAGGATTAGTATGCCCAAAGAAGTTTAATGGAACAAAATCAAAATCTTATGGATTTTTGCAACAAATCAAACTCAATCTAAAGTTGCATCTCTTCCAAAATCTTGATGGATTTACTCAAGTTGGATTTAAAGATACACTTCTATCAAAAAGTGATCTTTCTTGATTTGCACTTTTGATGGAAAAAGATTCACAATTCCTTTATGATTTGAATTCATTTCTAAAAGTGTTTAGGACTAGATTTGGAGAGTGTAATTAAAAAAGAGTGATAGAAACCAAATTCTTATCTTTATGTTAAGAATCACGGTTAGATACCATATATGTTGTTGAATTCCAAAACCTGACTTACGATAAGGATTGAAATGATAAAGCTCTTATTAATCAATTTTAATATGAATTAAAAGATAATATCAAAGATTGGATATTGATAATTTCAAAAGTAGAATCTTTGAAATAATTTATTACCTAAGCCATTGTATACAACAATCAATTATTTGAAAGGTGTCAAGAATAAAGATTTGGCTGAAAAAGAATAAGTCAACTAAAGATGATAATCCTTGAATTTTTAGAAACTTATTTATTAAAGTCAAATCCAATACAAATTGATATCATATATTTTAAATCCCTCATGGAGTAGGAAAAGACTAAATATTGTCAAGTGTATTTCTACTTATATTGTAGAGAAGCTAAACACACTGCTCAATATTATTCAGAGAATCAAAGCAATTAAAGAATGAAAAACAAGATTGACAAAGAAGACAATGTGTCAAAAAATGAGTTTTTTCAACTACAATAAGGACTTTGCATTTGGAATTATGCGTAATACCTAATAAAGGTCTTATTCTCTTTTAAAATCTTTCATCTTGTTTTACAAAAGATGTGTATTTAAGACCTAAAAATCACAAAGTTTTTATATTTTTAGATTCAAGAACCTAAATCTATTTTATAGACAAAGACTTTGTGAAAAAATAAGAAATACTTTTGGTCAAGAAAACTAAATTCGTACATATAGAAGTCATTGATGGTTGTTTGTTGTCTTCTAAAAATGTTATCTATAAAATTATTCCTTTAAGTATAACAATTAAAGACCATATTTACATAGTAATATTTAATGTGATAAGATCTCACTCCAATCTGCTTATTTTAAGTTTATCATGGTTAAAAAAATATAATCTTCAAATAGATTGAATTTCTCATAATTTTAACTTTTTTAGTAATTTAATTCAAAATCTTGTTAATCAAGTAGAAATATATAAATTTAGTATATTCAAATCCTTGTTAATAGATACAAGAACTTTTATGCATGCGACAAAAAAATGGATCATCTATTGATATATATGCCATGCCAATTTTTGATAGTCAAAAGATATTAAGTGGTATTTTTAGCTAATATCAAGATTTTTAGATGTTTTTGAAAAAAATAGTAGATATTCTTTTAGAGCATCGACCTTATGATTATTCAATTGATTTATAAGAAAGAATTCAACCACCATTTGGACCAATCTATATCTTATTGCAAAATGAGTTGGCTCCATTAAATGAGTACTTTGATAAAAACTTGGCTAAAAACTTCATATGTCATTCAAAATCTCTAGCAGGAGCTCCTATCTTATTCGTGAAGAAATAAGATAGATCTTTATAGATGTGATTAGACTATCAAAGATATAAGAAGATCACCATCAAGAATATGTATTCCCTCTTTTGATTTTAAGATTTTTTGATTAATTCAATCAAAGAAAGATCTATACAAAAATAGATCTACAAAGAGCATATAATATATTCAACATAAAAGAACGAGATGAATAGAAGACTACTTTTCAAACTATGTACGGATATTTCAAATATACTATTATAACTTTTGGACTCACAAATACAGCAATTCCTTTTCAACATCTTATGAATGATATTTTTTGTGAATATTTTGATTATTATTTTTTGATTATTATTTAGACGACATTCTAATCTATTCTAAGAATACATAAAAATATAAACTTTATGTATGTCATATGTTATAAAAATTTAAAAATGTAAGATTATATGCCAAGATATAAAAGTATGTATTCCACATAACTCAAGTTGACTTTTTAAGATACATTGTTTCAAATAAAGATTTAATAATGGATTTAAAGAAGGTCCAAACTATCATAGATTACAAGATATAAAAAACAATAAGAAATATGTAATACTTTTTGAGCTTTGTTAATTACTACTTAAAACAAGACTAGACTATCTTAAAAATCTAAGATCCTTTTTATTCCATAATAATATAAAATCTCATCACAAAATAGGAAAAAAACAAATCAAAACAGATTTGAATGGAACTACATAGAATAGGACATGAAAGACAACTAAGCAGATGGAAACAAAACAAAATTGAACAAAACTGAATAAAAGGATGCAAATCAAACTTTACCAAGAGAAAGGATCTGAAGCCATACCTCATCAGATATCCTAAATGGCCCTGACCAGTCCTATTTATACCTTGTTTAAATAACCGCCCTAAATTCTTCTAGAATATTTTATGGTGGGCCTTATCTGATCTACTAATCTAATTCTAATTCTAAAAACTTCCATGATTCTAACTATCTATATAATTATCTTATCTATACCATGTTATAGTTAATCTCCATCTATTAATGCAGAACGTCCTCATTTTGCTTTCGATGGTATCTTCAAATTATCTCTTAGCAATAGGTGAGGTTTTGTGCAAGTTTTTACATTACATCGTGAATGGAATAATCTTTTTAAAGAAATTTGTATTGAAGTTGTGGATGTCTATAGCCATGACAAACATAGCAATGCTCCAAAATGTTGTCTACTTCATAATCTTGTTGGTCATCAACTACAACTAATAGTGGTGGTGGTTGGTGTCAATTTGAAAAGTGCTTTGGCTTGGTATGAAATTCCTTCAATTGCAAAACATAAAAGACTAGATAGATCTAAATATGTGGCATAATCTCAAGGCCATATGCAACATCAAAAATCATTGCAGAAATATAAAAAGGTCCAAACCACTCTGGTGCTAGTTTACAGATTTTCGTTGATGTAGCAATTGTCAAGTTTATATTGGCGGGTAACACTTGATCATCCTTCCAAAAGATCTTGTGTTGCTAATGGTTATTCATATATTACTTCTGTCGATTCTATGCAATAAAGAAGCGATGCGATGCCTCTTATAAGGTCGTTGTAATCCATTGTATAAATTTTTCCATTGTCGAATTGTTGGTGTTGATGGAATGATGGAAAGATGCTAATGTAATTGGATGTTGATTGATATTAAGGAAAAATTATGAATGACATGTACTTGCTTGAATATTATCATTATAAGCAAACTCTAAAGGTGTCAAGTATTCATTCCAATCATTATAATAAACCGCCACAAATACTCGCAATATATCCTCCAAGGTCTCATTTGCATGCTCTATTTGCCCATCTAATTGAAAATGGGAGGCTGTAGACATGGCAAGTTCTGTACCTAGTAGCTTCAACAAAACTTGCCAAAAACTTCTAATGAAGCATGGATCTCTATCTGAAACGATGATACAAGATAATCTATAGTGATAAAAGATGGTATCAAAGAAGATTTGTACAAGTATTGAAGCATCAGTATTTGAGCGTAATGTGGCCAAGTGGAGTTGCTTCAAGAGTCAATCCACAAAGATGACAACTGCAATATGATTATGAAGCATCTATAGCAAATACGTAATGAGATCTATAGTCACAGACTCTCAACATGCCATAGGTAGTTAAATTGGCTGCAATAGTCTAAGAGACGCTGTGTTGCATGTTTTGTTATGTTGATATGACTCGTAAGAGTATACAAAGGCTTGAACATCATGATCCAAATCTATCCAAAATTATGTCCTTGATATCCATTTTAGAATCTTCTCTCATCTGAAATATCCAGATATTGAGATGTCATGTCCCTCTTAAACTATGCGAGTTCAAAATTTAATATTGTTGGGTATATAAATTTTCTTCTTAAAATAAAATAAGCCATCACCAAGAGAGTAATTTTAATATTGTATATTATCCACTTTCAACCAATCACTAACCATCTTGAAATAAGAAACTTGTTGTACAACTTCATTCTACTCAATCTTTTAAGTTGGATCTAAAATGATACTACCAATGGTAGTGACTTTTGCCTTGTCTTCCGATTTGTCTTTCAAGTCTGGTCTCAGTGATAAATTATTTGACACAATATGTTATTGCCCTTGCTTGTACTCAA
The DNA here is from genome assembly GCF_059467195.1 of Physcomitrium patens. Classification (NCBI taxonomy): domain Eukaryota; kingdom Viridiplantae; phylum Streptophyta; class Bryopsida; order Funariales; family Funariaceae; genus Physcomitrium; species Physcomitrium patens. Next base: position 5,801,517 of record NC_143426.1, read on the forward strand.
GCTGGATATCAAAAAGCTACAATTATTCTTTCGAACAATGATGCTGTGATTTCATGTTTTTTTTTATTCAAATCATATAATAAAGATCGATGGTCAGTCCAAACAACCACCGGCTTTTCCAATAGATAGTATCGCTATACTTTTGTAGCATATACAATCGCTAATTATTCTCGATCATGTACAAAGTAATTACACTCTGTATTTTTGAACTTGCGCGATTTATACACCATAATTTGAAGGTCCCTACCAAAGTCTTGTTGAAGGACTGTTCCAATAACAAAGTCAAAAGCATCATTGTTCAGCATACAATGAAGATTAGGAACTTATGATTGCAATATTAGAGTAGTAATAAGTACCTCCTTCAACTTATCAAAGGCATTTTGCTGCTCTAGTTTTCATTCAAATATGACACCCTTCTCTAATATGTTTGTCAATATGGTAGTAATGTGAGTAAATCATCAAACAAAATGGCGATAGTATTTGGCAAGGCCTAAAAATGAGCAAACTTCAGAAGCATCCTTGTGGATTGACTAATCCTTCACTGCTTTTATTTTATCTTGTTCCATATCCACGCCTTTGGAGGACATCTCATACTCCAAAAAGATGACTTCTGACTTTCAAAGTTCATATTTTGATTGCTTGCAATAGAAGTGACTATCTTGTAATTGGCACAACACCTCACATAGGTGTTATTCATGCTCTTGAGGGATTTTATTACATATGAGGATATCATCAATGAAGACAACTATATACTTATCTAAAAGATCTTAAATCAATCTGTTCTTGTGATCCATGAAAGAAGTTGGAGCATTGGTGACACCAAAGGGTAAAACCAATCATTTGAAATATCCATAGCACATACAAAATGTCAGCTTTTCTATATCTTCTTTTGGAATAGATGTTTGCCAATAGCTGCTCTAAAGATCTAATTTACTAAAGATGGTTGCACCTTGAAGTTGGTCAAGAAGATCATCCATGTGTGGAAGTAGATATGTATTTTTAATAGTTTGCTTATTGAGACCTTAATAGTCAATGCAAAGGCAAAGTCCACCAACTTCTTTAGGTGCAAAGAATATAAGTGCTATCCATAGTAATGTCCTTTCTCAAATGAGGCCTTCCTCCAAAAGTTTGTCCATGGTCTTCTACAGCTCCTCAAGTTCTTTTGGTGCCATGTAATAAATTAGTTGACTTGCAGGTTTGGCTCCAAGCAATAATTCTATTTGAAAGGAAGTACCTTGATAAAGAGGTATGCCATTAGATAATTTGATAGGAAAAACCTCTTAATATTCTCGTATGAATTGTTCTGCCTGTTCTATCCTTTCAATTGTCTTTTCCACCACTAACGTTGTCGGGGTAGAGAGAGTTTGCCTCAAGAAAGCGCTGGGCTTCTGGCTATCACTAAATACTCAATCAAGTTTGAAATATAAGGGTAACAATTTTATATATATAAACTCCTCTCCTTTGGAGCAATTACATCAATATACAAGCCTTAAAATCCAAAGAACACCAAAATACTTGATAAGGTGTTATAAAAAACTTATATATCTTATGAGGAATTTTCCTTGAAGTTCAACAGCTCATAACTTACGATCTAACCGTCTAAACAACTCCAAATTTTACATGGAGTACTGATATATCTTTAGCAACTACCACACCAAAATTCAACTGTAAATTCGTCTTGGATCTTGTGATATCTTGAAAACCCTAACTGTAGCTTCAAACCCTAGCTTTTTTACACCCATGTACAACTTCCTTCATATCTCACAAAGTAATTATTCAAATACTATGAAACTTTGATCTAAAGCTTCTTAACCCAATTACACACACTTGTGGAAATTTTGAGCCAAAAATTCGTCCAGAAACTCAAGATATGGCTTCACCCATAACTAGCAACAAAACGATATACTTACTGCCTTCAAATTACAAGTGCTGTCTTCAACGCCTCATAACTCCTTCACCCAATCTTAGAATTCACTATACAGTAAGTAGAATGTGTAGCCGAGAAAATGCTCCCTCCAAATCCAGTCGCCGATCTGCCGTTGCTCTCCGTATTCGTATGTGATGCCCAAAAGAAGTGACAGTAGGTATGAAATTGACACCTTATCTTTGAACATTCATATCTTTTCCATAAAAATTCGAAATCACACAAAATCTTCACCCAAATTATACTCAAAACCCTAAACCTTCTGACCCTAGCCTCAAAAGCTCGAATGGCCTCGAAAGAGGAACCCTAATTCCTAATATGGCCTCGGGCAGCCTCCTCAAAGCCCATTGGGCATGGTATTCGACCAATAGGGATGAAGTTCTTCACCCCTTGCCTTCATCCAACCATGCCTTACTTTCATCCTTCCCAATAAGCTTCCTTCTAGTTATATTTTCATCTTTTAACTCCTCCCTTCCCTTAATCTTTATACTAACTATCTAAATCCTATATAATATAAACTCTATAATCAAACTAGATTAACTTCCAAATAATTTTTCTTATTTCAATTCATTTTAAATTAACATACTAACTATTCTAACTCACATTAAGACTTATAAACATATTACATGTTTTCACTAATTTTTTCATACTATAAGTAATTACAGTATGACATCCACCTCCTCCAAACCTGCACATCCTCCGGTATGTGCCACATACTATTCTTCTTCATCCTCTTGAGACTTCTTGGAATCACTCATAGAGTCTTCTTCTTCATGTTCTTGGTCCAAATATTGAGGTAAGAATTCTTCAAGATCTTCTATTTGAAACCGCCCATCTCTTCTTTTGAAAGCCTTCACCCTCTTCCCTATTATTGGAATTCTAATGATAGCTCCATCTAACTCACGTAAGGTATATGTCGCATTATCATGGACTATAACCACCACATATGGTCCAAACCATTTTTTTGCAAATTTCTTTACAGTACTATGTTGATGCTCAAGGCTGCTATCATAAACTAGAATCCTATCTCCAATCTCTATAGGTTTAGGCCTTAACCTATGAGTCTTATCAAACCTCTCTTTATTTTTCAATCTTGCTTCCTTTAACCTCTCAGCTGTAATTTGTAGGTCCTCAGGTAATCTTCTTAACTATTGGATTCGAAGCTCTAATAACCTTTCTCTATTAATGTTATCTTCCCTAGACAAAAACATCCATGTAGGATAGGTTGCTTCAGCAGGCATTATAGGTTTTTTTCCTAGTATTAATTCCATAGGCATATAACCAGTGACAGTACTATGAGTAGTTCTATCATTCCATAAAGCAAATGGAAGCAGTTTAGGCCATTGAATTGATTTACCCTTACATGCCTTAACCAATGCATAAATGATTGGAGGATGACCTCTTTCACTCTTTCCATTAGCTTCAGGATTATAAGAAGTAGTCAACTTCAATTGAACTCCGTACCTTTTGAAAAAATCTCTTGCTTCTATCGCATCCAATTCTCCTCTATCAGCTCTTATCCTCCCAATATAGCCATATCTGCTGAAGATGTCTTCTAATATAAACCTGCATATTGCTTCCGTGGTCTTGGTTCTCAAAGCCCTTCCTTCAACATAGTTTGATAACTCTTCTCTTGCTAAAACCAAATATTTCATACCCCATAATCCTGAAGGCATAGCTACCAAATCAATTACCCATTGAAAATGTATAGAAGGTGGATAAGTAGGATATAATCCATCTCTATACCTAACCTTAGATTGTAGTTGGCACTCTGTGCATGAATTCACAAAGTCTTCTACATCTTTGTATAAACCCTTCCACCAATACCTTTCTTTGATCTTAGTATATGTGGTCCAAACTCCTCTATGTCCTGCCCAAAGTGTATCATGACATTCTCTTAAAACCTTAATTTTAGTTTCAAGTTCTCCTATAACTCTCAATAGGATTTTGTCACCTCTTTTTGGCCTCTTCCATAGAAATCCATCCCTGAGTATATAACCATAGGATTGGTGTCTAATATCTTTGAAGGTTTTGTCCATCCACCCTTCTTGTTTTTTCATTGTGCTTAAATAAATTCTAATATCCTTCAACTTGCCTTCATACGTACCTTCATAGAAATTTTGAACCTTGTCACCAAAATCCATTCCACCAGTAGCAAATGAACTTCCATAATTCTTCTCTTCTTCATCTTCACGTCTTTCATATGCCATCATCTCTTCTTCAAATGTATATCTAGCTTTGGACAACATATCTGCCACCAAGTTCTCTTTACCAGTAATATGTACCAAAATAGGGTTTAATGTCCTTATATATGCTATCCATCTTAGCATGGCAATATCTGGAATAGTACAGTTAATTATCATTCCAAGTAATGGCAAACAATCTGTTTCCAAAACCATACTTGCTCCAATCAAATAATTCCTCTCAGCCTTTAATGCTGTAAGTGCTCCCCAAAGCTCTCTTTTAACTTATGGATAAGCCCTTTGTCTCTTTGTAAGAACCCTAGCTCCAAAGCTTATAGCAAATCTTCTTCCCTCTAAATCATTTTGTCCAATAGCCCATCCAATTGCTATAGGGCTTGTATCCACTGTTACAATTACTGGTCTTTCACATTGATAATCCACTTGTTTAAGTACAAGTGGTGAACTCAACATTTTTTTTAGATTTTCCATAGCTGTTTCTTGTTCTTCTTTCCATACAAATTTCTTACCCTTTCTTAATAACTTATATAGTGGCTCTGAGATATGGGCAAAGTGTGGCACCCAAATGTGATAGAATACACATGCTCCTAAAAACCTTCTCGCTTCTGTAACATTTTTACAAGCCTTAATTCTAGATATAGCATCAATCTTATCAGGGTTTGGTTTCCTACCATACCTGCCACACATGTGCCCCACTACTAGAATTTCATCAACTCCAAAGCTTGATTTCTCCAAAGATAACGTGAGATTAACTGACTCCAATCTCTCCAATATCTGAGCCACATCTTCAATATGTTTCTTCACAAACTTTCTACAACCTTCAACCTCCATAGTCTCATCCTTGTCTTCTTCTTTATCTCTTTTTATAGGTATATCATCTAAAAATGGAATGGTTTTCTCAGGTACAAATTCTTTTCATATTTGGTTCATAGCATTTTGCATATGAGCCACTGAGTTGGTTGCACCTTGAGGTAGCGTACACATCCTCATTAAATCCAAAGGAGTCTTCATGGTAGTTAAATCTCTACTCTCTTTAGCCAATTGAAATTGGTCATATCCAGAATATAAGTCTCCAATAGAATAAATGGCATGACCTACAAATTGTTCAGCCACTTCATCTACTATGGGACCTGATCCCATATTTCGAATAGTCACCCTGTTTGCAGGTTGCATATCCTGAATAAACCTTAATACCCCTGACTTCTTGGATACTGTGAACCATCTATTAGAACAGGGAGCAATTGAAGGTTCCAAAATACCCATCTTCACCTTCTCTTTTAATAATTCTATCAATTTTGGAAGTAAAGCTCTAGGCACAGGTATAGGCTTTAAATCCCATGGAACATGTGGCACTATAAAGATTACCATAGGTACTATAATACTAGGATCCACACATCCGATTTCATCAGGAGTTAAGGCAAATGCCTTACCATGTCTAATAAGCATTTTTTCAAACATATCTTCCTCCGTTGATGTTAAGAAGTCACCCCCTCCAATCTTCAACTTAGCTAATGATTCTTGTATAAATTGATGTCCAATTCGACGTCTCTCTCTTAGACTTGGCTCCATAACTACTTGTTTAATATGCTCCATATTATCAATTGGTAATTGTGTAGCTACAGGCTTTACCTTTCTTGCCACAGTTTTATATTTAGTTTGTACTCTAGCCTCATGCTTCAACCCATAGTTTGTAGCAAGTCCACCATTTGCTACCATCCTTTCTAATCCTTCATAAGTCCTTCTTGAATATATTTCTACTATAGCATCTCCATCTATGTTTATAGCTAGATTCTCCAAAACCTTTATCAAATCATCTTCCAAACCTATTTCTTCTATTACTCTAACTATGGCTTCATCACTTGAAACTAAACCCACTCTTTTTAAGTTCTTCTCTTGTTTCTTTACCTTTTTTTATTTATAGAATCTAAATCTTTAATCTTTTGAATACTCACAAATCCATTACTAGATAAGTTCAAAAATCCAAAACTCATACTATCTACACTGGGGTTTGTAGATGAATCATTTGCACCCATGTGCCCCCATCTTACAAGGGTGCTTTTTAGAAATCCACAAAGTTATTTCCTGGCTCCAAGGGCATCCCTCTTAATTGTTCTCTGTGTCTCTCATGGATAGGTTTCACAGTAATAAATTGCACAGCTTTTCTGCCATCCCAACTCCGAATTCTGGTATAATGTAAACCATCATTCAAGACTCTAGTCTCCATTCTAGCAGCTGTAATATAAGGTTGACCAAGTATTACCGGATATGTAGCAGAGTTTTGCACAAAGAAATTTTGCTCCACTTCTACATCTCGAATTCTAGTCTTTACAGCTGGACAAGCTCCATGTAAATCACCTTGTTGATTGTTTGCAGCTCTGATTACCCAACCATGGTTGATATCAATTGGCCACTTATTCTTCTCATATATCTTCCTTGACATGATGTTGATTTCAGATCCATGATCAACTAGGGCCAAAATTGGATCTTTAAAGTCCCCCAATCTCACATATGTTTCAGTAGTAGCTCTAGTCCAATAAGGAACTGAATAACTACTACTCTCTATTCCCTCATTTTCACATTTGGAGCAAGTATTAACACTTGCTTCTTGTGCATCCTTCCTTATCCCTGTAAATCCCAAAGGTGTGCATTCCACTTGATGCTCTCTTTTACCTTCAACATGTTTAAATGAAACCTTGTTTTCTATATCAACCTTATTTCTAGTTTCAAGCATTGCAAATTGTGCAAATACCTGTCCTATCTCTTCTTCTTCATCCACAGTTACCCGAGTATCCAATGCCTCTACCATAATAGCTTCTGCTGTCATTTGCCTCTTCCTCTTTATCACATTGATGATTAATTCATGAAAATCCTTCTTGGCTATGCTTAGAGACTCTCTTAGAGTGAATTCAATCTTTGCATCTAAGATCTTCTCCTCTAAAATACTCTTCATATCTATAGATGATTCAATCTCAGATTGAAGTTTATAAACAGGAGTTTTACCTTTAGGTTTGCTTGTATCTTCTTTCTCCTTTTCTTTGCCCTTCTCCCACCACTCTTTTGGTAATGGTGCACTACCAGGATGAGTAGAAGAAGATACCTTCTCAGTTTTTCGCTCCTTAGAAGCTTCTTTATTTCTTGGAGAACTCCTCTTGTTTTCAGGCTCAATAACATCCTCTTCATGAATAGTTCTACCTCTTTTTTCCTCAACCATAGCATCATGCATATCATCATCATGCTTGTCTCCACACAAATATGCTTTAATGCTAATAGCATCAACTGGATCATTCCACCCAGTTTTCTTTCTGATAGCTTCAGCTCCCCTCATCATGACTCCTTTAGTTGGCAAAGAAATAGCCTTAACTCCCTTTTGTTCAACTATAATAGAATAAGACTCAGCTCCTTCCCCTTTTATGGCACTATTCTTTGATGTTTGCTCTTCTACTAATTTTTTCATGCCACCCTTCCCAAAATTAGTCTTTAGAGGCTCATCTGACCCTATGAGTCTTATCCTGCCCTCTTTGAAATACACAATACCATCCTTGATTGCAGCCTTATAGCTATCACACTCACCACGCTTATGGTTTGGATTGTCACACCACATACATCTTTCTATAAATCCCTTTGAGCCTTCAATTGTCTTTGATGAGCTTGCCATTTGGGATTTCTTCAATTTAGTCATTTCCACCTTCAAGTCCTGTATGCCCTTAATTAGTTCTTCAAGAATACCATCCTTAACAGTCTTGATTCCGTTTTGAGGTGGCATTAGATTTTGAGATGCAAGCATTGGCTTCAACCTTGGTAATAATCCACGAGTCTTAATCTTTTGTTGCCTAGCCAAAAGCCCCACTGTCTCTTTTACTAGCTTCCAATCATTAGTAAAACCACTCTCAGATGTCTTGTCTGCTAGATAAAAGAGTAGCTTATCCTCCAAATGTTCATCAGCTGCTTGTAAAAATAATCTAGTCTTCCTTGTTTCCAAAAGCTGCCTCTCTTGTCGTGGTAACTGTCCAAACTTAGCCTCAAATTCCCTGATTAATTCATTGGGAGCCATTTGATTCCTTAGCCTTTGTTCAATCCAATCCAAAAAAGTTTGTTTTGTCATTCTTTCTGAATTCTCTTCAAAAAACTCATCTTTCAAGAGTTCTTCAAATTTCTTCCATGATATAGTCTCAGTATGTAACTCTTGCACCCTCTCTCTGATTTCTGGTACCACTACCAAATCAAAGGTAGAAATCATCTTTACTTCTGAAACCTGATGCACTTCCATTTCACATGTACAAACCCTGAGGAACTTAGTGATATTCCTCCCATCAAACCTCCCAACCTTATCCACCACTACTTGTAAAGCTTTGGTGGTATTCTTATCCTTCCCATACACCTGTTGCCTTTCTTCCATAAATTGAGCAAATACCCTAAATAAATCATGAGCACCTACTCCACTTGATAACCCAAACCCTGGAACTTGATCCTCCATTCTAACTTATTGAGAATTTTAGTGCCTTAAGGCTATCTCAGAGGAAGCACCAAATATGTCGGGGTAGAGAGAGTTTGCCTCAAGAAAGCGCTGGGCTTCTGGCTGTCACTAAATACTCAATCAAGTTTGAAATATAAGGGTAACAATTTTATATATATAAACTCCTCTCCTTTGGAGCAATTACATCAATATACAAGCCTTAAAATCCAAAGAACACCAAAATACTTGATAAGGTGTTATAAAAAACTTATATATCTTATGAGGAATTTTCCTTGAAGTTCAACAGCTCATAACTTACGATCTAACCGTCTAAACAACTCCAAATTTTACATGGAGTACTGATATATCTTTAGCAACTACCACACCAAAATTCAACTGTAAATTCGTCTTGGATCTTGTGATATCTTGAAAACCCTAACTGTAGCTTCAAACCCTAGCTTTTTTACACCCATGTACAACTTCCTTCATATCTCACAAAGTAATTATTCAAATACTATGAAACTTTGATCTAAAGCTTCTTAACCCAATTACACACACTTGTGGAAATTTTGAGCCAAAAATTCGTCCAGAAACTCAAGATATGGCTTCACCCATAACTAGCAACAAAACGATATACTTACTGCCTTCAAATTACAAGTGCTGTCTTCAACGCCTCATAACTCCTTCACCCAATCTTAGAATTCACTATACAGTAAGTAGAATGTGTAGCCGAGAAAATGCTCCCTCCAAATCCAGTCGCCGATCTGCCGTTGCTCTCCGTATTCGTATGTGATGCCCAAAAGAAGTGACAGTAGGTATGAAATTGACACCTTATCTTTGAACATTCATATCTTTTCCATAAAAATTCGAAATCACACAAAATCTTCACCCAAATTATACTCAAAACCCTAAACCTTCTGACCCTAGCCTCAAAAGCTCGAATGGCCTCGAAAGAGGAACCCTAATTCCTAATATGGCCTCGGGCAGCCTCCTCAAAGCCCATTGGGCATGGTATTCGACCAATAGGGATGAAGTTCTTCACCCCTTGCCTTCATCCAACCATGCCTTACTTTCATCCTTCCCAATAAGCTTCCTTCTAGTTATATTTTCATCTTTTAACTCCTCCCTTCCCTTAATCTTTATACTAACTATCTAAATCCTATATAATATAAACTCTATAATTAAACTAGATTAACTTCCAAATAATTTTTCTTATTTCAATTCATTTTAAATTAACATACTAACTATTCTAACTCACATTAAGACTTATAAACATATTACATGTTTTCACTAATTTTTTCATACTGTAAGTAATTACAGTACGACAACGTTCTATAGGACCTCTAATAAGTGTTGACTTTGTAGGACACATGCCTTGACTTACAAGGCAAGTTTTTTTACGTGTGGGCCACATTATTAGCTTAGTCTTCAAGCTAACAACATGTGTGGCACATGGCCAACTTGTTGACTACATTTTTAATCCAAAAAGTCAATTAAAGACACCTATAAAGTCAAAGCAGCGTCTATGAAGCTTCTAGGAAGCTTTCATACCAAATACTATAGAATTAACTTACTTTTATCTATTTTTACTTACTTCTACCTATTTATATATGTAATTACTGGTTTACATGAGTATGTCGATGACATGTATTTGAAATCTCTATTCTAAATATTTAATGAAAATTGATAAAAAAATTAATATAAACTTCTTTAAAAGATAAATTCTGATATTAATATTAATTATAATAAAATATTTATTGTAACACATTAAGTTATTAAATAGATTTGGAGCATAAATTCTTATTTAATAGCCAAATTGTGGGAATATATATATATATATATATATAAGAGAATCATAAATATATCCATGCTTATGCTAAATTTATCTACTCATCCTAACCATCATGAAGAAATGAAAAGAAAAGAATTTAAAATAAAAAATAAAAAATAAAAATAAAAAAATCATTTCTCCACTATTGGATCTAGAACCAATGGAAATCAACCAAATTTGTCATGATTAATATATTCTTCATCATGGGTAGGTAAATTTAGTGAAAACTTGTATATATTTAACATTCTCCTATGTTTATATATATGTAATGAACTATGATTCTTTATCAAATGGTCTTAGGAAATAATATTAGGAAAAGGTGTTTCTATGGATGCTATCAAAATGATTCAACTACATACAGAAGTAACTAATCAACACAAAAGTCACAATTGCAAAACAACTTTACATAAAATTTGATAACTTTTTTGACACTAAATCATTATGCTGCCAACTCTAACAATTATTCGTTGTGTCCGTTGTATTTCTGGCTCAATTTTGACTAATTTGAACTTTTATTATTTAAGAGAAAGCATCACAAACTGTAAAGTTGCAGCGACCAACAGGGAAACATCAAAGCAAAAGGGTAGTGAAAAAGTAAAAGTAAAACATAAAGCAAAAGGAGTAAGCAAATAGAAAAAGTAAAACTTAAAAGCAAAAGTCTCGCAGCAAAGCTGCGGACAGTCGAGGAAAACGAAGGATTGATGGAGAGTCCGAGATTGTTGTTGTTCTTCTACTGCATGGGGGCTCAGATCCCAAGCTGTTGCTCCTGAGTTGTGCCCTGTCTGCGTTGCCCCATCTCCAGCATTGCACAATCTATCATGAATACTCGAAGGTGAGGCCGGATTCCAGTTTCTTCCCTGTTCAGTTGTGGGTTTCATGACATCGTGGTTGTGGGGGACCGATTAGGCAGGAACAGATTTGTTGGGTTTTCCAATATCTGATGCCGTAACAGGGATTACAGAGCAACGCGGAGCCAATTGTTCGATTCCTTGGAAGATGGCGGTCTTCGATCGTCAGCCCCGTATGCGTCCACCGCTGAGATCGCGGAGCAGGAGAATGATCGAAGTTTAGGGGAGCTTCATGATCGCGTGAATATTCTGAAGCGGGTAAGATGCTCTTTGTTACTTGATGTGGTAATTTGGAACGATGATGGCATGTGATTATTTTCCCCACAGAATTTTTGCTGTGCTTTGCAACGCGGTGAACTTGATGAGCTCCGGATTGGACCATCTCGTTTGAAATGCGTATATTGTGAATGGGAGATTCAAGTGCTTGGTTAGGGATAAGGCTAGTAGAATTGAGCCTTAAGCGATTTGCAGCTTATCTAGTTTGGCGATTGTTTTAAAACTCAGAATTAGGTCATCGTTTTCCTTGAGCAGTTAACTCCAGCCTGTCTGTGACAATGGTGTGTGTATCTTAAAGAATACCTGGCAGGATTTAAAGAACAATGTGGTCTTTGATGTATGTGTGAACTTTGATTTACAGAATTTTCTCTGCACGCAATACCCCGCCCGTTTCGTTATTCTATTCTTGAGCCCTAATCGCGTGATCATTTAATTTTTAGTTTACATATGTAGTGCTGCAGGGTTTTAGGGTTTGTGTGTCTGGTTAGAGGTATTCAGAATGTGATTGAGTGGACTTCTTTGGTTGTTTTTATAGTTATGTTTGTTGCTGTGACTAGCGAGCACTGCCTGAGCCGTTCAAGGTGATATTGTGTTCAGTTGACAGGGGATATCCATGAAGAGGTGGAGAGTCACAACAAGCTACTGGAGGGGATGGTAAGTCCTTATTATATTCTATTCTCACTGATCCACGATTTCCTGTTTTAAAGCGTATGAAGTATGTTGTACCCTCCGAATGCATGGAATCGCTTGAATTTTTAGTTTTGGTTTCGGTTTGAATGTTTCCATGTTATTGATATGTAATTGATGACAGTTCACATTTTGTGCGTTTTAGGGAAATGCCATGGATGTATCGAGATCGTTGATGGCTGGAACTATGGATCGCTTCACAAGGGTAAGAACTAACGCAGCACCAAAACCTCTTTGCCACTGAAATTTTTCACGGATAGCAATTTTCGCTCTAGCAATGATATGTCGAGACATGGTTAATGCGTTAGCAGGCGTTTTATCACTTGGTTTGGTGTGAAAATAGTCGAGCATTTACAAGCAGAAGTTTTTACAAGCACATTTCTTATGTGCAGGCTTTTGAGACGAAATCATCTCGCAATTTAGCAACGATTGTTGTGTCCTGCGTGGTGATCTTCCTACTTGTGTATTATTTAACAAAATCGTGAGGAACTTGCATCAATTTCCTGATACATCGCAATCTATGCTTGAGCATGAAGCGGAGCTTTGGACTTTAGCTACCTCACTTGAATCCGCTGACATAGGATACTGCACGGAGAGCGCGAGCGAGACAATGGACTGTGCACCTAAACTTCCGAAACGCAGTCAGCGCTGAAGATAAGGGCATGCTTTCGCCCATGCATGGTTTTGAAACAAAGATTCGTCGATGAAAAGGTCTTTCCCTGTAGCAATTTCTGACTGTTACCTGTGTTTCGCTCTAATTAAACCTTATTGATTGAGGTTGTCAATTGCAGTAAAGGGCCTCACTCTGTGATCTGTCTTTCAATATTGCTTTGAGTTGCCTGAGGATAACTATTGTATTAATTACTGCGTACTTAGTGACCACAAAGTTGTAGAACCAGTTGTAGAATTGTTTCCACATTGGCTCGTAAAGTAGGCGGAAACGCCCACCCAAGTGAAAGACCGGCGCCATAAGGCAAGCACGGATCTCCACTCAACTTCCTTTTGAGATGCGTTCTGACGATCGCCAGCCCAAGTCGAGTGGAATCGGTGTTGTAAAAAGTGGCAGTTCTCTGACCCACCTTGGCGAAAGCATTAAACGTGAATTCTCCACGTGTGCCGTGCTTGTGAAAACCACATGGCAGCAGCAAAGCCCCGAAAGAGTGTATCCTTGCATATTTACAGACTGGCTCCCGTTTGATAAGCTCATTCATCCCCTTCCCACTCCTCCGCGTCTTGCTCAAAATAAGCAATTTATTCCCTTCTCAGTCTCAAATATCATGCTCCTGAGTATCCTTTCGAATACCAATCTCGACGTCTAATATCATATTTTCTTGTCTGAAAGTGTTATGCACCTGATTTAGGGAACGATTGTCATATTGGAACATTAGTGTGCTGGAAAACTCTAGTTCAGCGGCTTTTTCAATTAAAGTCGTAGAGTGCATGATTTTGACCAAGTTCGTTATTCAAGAAAAATCAGTGGACTATTTTCTAGTCCTTTGAACGGCAGATGATAGTCTTACGGTTAGGGAGTCAAAAATGTTATCACTGGAATGTATTCCTATTGCCAAATTTCGCACCAGAAAATAGCCTCTAAGTGGATAATGACAAACTGAAAATCTGCGTAGATCCGAATTCCGGTCCTAAATCACAATCTGCTGTCCCAGTAATGCACGAAGAGCGAAAAGAAGAAATCCTGGCGGAGTTACTTGTAGTTATTCGTCAAGGATTTTCACTGTAGATTTAACCTTTCAAACTCAGAGGGATTTGGATGTTTATCTTGTTTGGAAATGAGGACTCGTTAGAAAGAGGAGGGAGAGGAGGGAGGAAGAAGCGTGCTCCTGATTGGCAGGTAAAGTAGATTATGCTGAGTGTTGTGGTGATAATCGGAACAGCCATGTGTACTCCTTTTGGTTGCGGTTGAAGAAAAGCACAATTTCATGTTTTGTTGTGGGACTGTGGTGTGATAGGAGAGATTTTGAGGAGCTGTTCGTGTTGGAGCTGAACAGGAACCGCAAGTATTGAGCAAAGTTCGGTTTTGGGTTGTTTCTTCGAGGATTTGCAGAGAGGTAGTTTGATTTCTTGAATTCGGAGGGTTGAGGAATGGCAGCGACACTCCTCTCAGGAGCGCTGTCGTTCCATGTGGGGGTGCAGCGACAGTCGTCCCGTCAGGAATGTCAAGGGGACTTGGCTATGGCGCGGACGTTAGCAAGTGGGACTGTCAGTGGGTCATACCGGGCTAGCTCTCTGTCTTCGTCGTCTCCTTGTGTGGCAGAAATTGCTCTTTCGGCACAGTTGCGGACAGGTTTATCAGCTATGTTGGGTGGAGGGAAAACGAGCTTCAGGGGTCTTATCGCTTCACCACAACTCTACAGCTGCTTGCCATTATTTTTATCAACAGATAACGTTTTTAGACAACACATTAGGGGTGACTTGTTGCAGCGAAGTAGGAACAGAGGGCGCAGCATTCGCGTTGACTCCTTGAAGGATAGCCAGCGAGAGATAGTGCATGAAACGGATGAACAATCGAAACAAATAGAATTGGGTTTGCCACTCTCTGCGAACGAGAATGGAAATAGTGAATCGAAGGAAGCACACTCCTCAGAATCTCCCGAGGAGGTAATAGATTTCCTCGCAGCCAAGGCCGACGAAGAGGATGTCAGTTTGAAGGAAGAGGTGAAGGCTGAGGAGGATGAGGAGGGCATGTCAGGAACGATTAAAGGCACAATCATAGCGACCGTTCTGCTGCTCGCTTTCGTGGGAGCTTTCGGAGTCCTCGGGGTTGTATACAAGGAACAAATAAATGATATCCTCACGCAATTTTCGGATTTTCTCGAGGGTCGATTCAATTCCTTGACGCCAACACCTAGATTCATCTTCTGTTCTGTATATTTAGCTAAAGTTTGAAACTGCATGCCTTAATAACTGTTGAATTCGAACATATTCGGGTGACATGCTCATTTGAGTGCACACAGTCGGTGCTTATGGGTCTGTAAGATTGGCCTCTTATAATTGAGGTCTGTGTTTGAAATTACTGACTGTGTGAATTTGTGGGCTTTGAAAATTAGGTTATGGACCTGCTGGATACGCCCTTTTTATTGTTGCCTATGCTGGTTTAGAGGTACGACTTTCTTTCTTTCACTTCATGTATTCTTCAGGTTTAACCTCGTTGCCGTTTGAATCAGATTGTATGTGAATAAGTTTAGTATAACATGAGTGTTTTTAAAGCCCTAAGCGACAAATCTTTGAACCAGTGAAAGAAAGTAGCATCAGCCATAGCTGTAGATTTGTTGCGACCATCAGCTTTCAATTATTCATACTGATTTTTTATTATTTATTTGTTTATTTTTTAAATCTTTGGAAGCAGATAGTCGCTTCATGCTGAGCATGTAGACTGCCGATTACTTGGACCTATGTAGTCTTTGAAGCATATCCAATTAGAATCTGAAAATTATTCAATTCTAATTCTCTTCTTTTATTGTGGACAACTTTCAGGTGCTTGCTATTCCAGCTGTTCCTTTGACAATGTCAGCAGGATTGCTGTTTGGCACATTATACGGGACAATCCTGGTTTCGATAGCAGGCACGGTAAGTGAAATAGGAACAACGCAAGCCCTCAATATCTCAAAAATTTAATGGCTTAGCTCTTGTGATTACTTTAGTTATTCACTGTATTTCTTGTAGAGTTAACTGATTTGATTTGTGCTTTGTGGATCTTGCAGCTGGCAGCAACAGTTGCATTTCTGGTTGCGCGTTATTTCGCAAGAGATCGTATTCTTAAACTAGCGCAGAATAATCCAAAATTTTTGGCAATTGACAAGGCTATTGGAGCAGATGGATTCCGGGTGGTCACTCTACTGCGACTCAGCCCCCTGCTCCCTTTCTCTCTTGGAAACTACCTCTATGGTCTAACTTCCGTCGAGTTAGTTCCTTATGTGCTTGGAAGGTATAGCATTTTGAGATTCAACGAAGTCGCGGGTTTTCGTTGCATGCATCCTTTTCCATCGTAGATGTTGTGATGAACATGACACATTGTTATTCTGTCAGTATGTACCTAATTGAGTATCCGAATATGATGTGCAGCTGGTTGGGTATGCTGCCTGGGACATGGGCATATGTAAGCGCAGGTGCCATTGGAAGGGCTTTTATTGTGAGTTATCCCACATCTACACAATTTTTGGCATTTATTCGCTGTGTCCCCTCACTTATTGTTTTGAGGTATAAAGTGGTGGTGCAATTATCATAGGGCCGCATGCTGTTAGATTTAACAATTCTTATAAACTCTTGCGCTTGTGCCGTTGTTAGTTACTCTAAGCGAAGCTTAGAAGGGCTTGGCAGATATCGTACACAGCCCATGATAAGAGGACAATTCCTAGATTTAAGACAATTTAGTGGGAATTCTACATGTTTCAACGTTGCAAGGAGTGCTTGTGAACTGTCCACAGTTTCTGATTGTATTTGGCACGAATGGAAAGCTTCCTTTTGTTAATGAGTTGGAAATGGATGCTTCTACTTTTGCAGAAACAAGAGGCAGATGCCGTTTTTCCAGGCGGTCCAGAGAGCTACTGGACACTAGGAATTGGGTTCGTGGCGACCATTTTTGCAGCATCTTACGTTGGTAGATTGGCCAAGGTTTGTTGATTCACCTTCCTACGTCCTGTTCAAGCCTAATGGGCTATTGTACGTGCAGATTATTGAAATGGAAGCCCGAAGCAATTCTGTGCCTTGGACATACTGTTTTGAATCTATGATCATCTGCATTATATGGACTTATACCTCATGTTCTTATTCAAACTATTACGTATGCACCACCCGAAGAATGTCTAGAGATTACTGTACATAGCTTCATGTATGTTCTTTTTTCTTCCTTTCACATTAATTTCCTCTCATTTGCTTCTATGTGACGACAGAACGCGATGAAGGACATCGAAAACGACACCCAGAAATGATTTTCTGCGAAGATCTGTAGGGCATGTCTCTGCTTAAGCACAGTGGAGATTTCTGAAACGAACTTCAGGTAAAAGTTTATATCAATAGTTTAGAGTCAATGCTGTGGAAGTTGATATGGGTAGAAAGAGTCTGAGTGTACATAATTCCATTCCTGATTCTCTTCAAATGTGAAACTTAAAACGAAATGGTGGAAATAGAAGCTTTCAAGGAAGTGATCATTGTCTGTACCATTCTGCTTAACTTTGTATTATGATTTCAATCTTTTGCACGCTACATTCATCCGAGTTACATCAAGTGTCTTTGTAAATCTCCAGTCTTAATATTAATTTTAGAACTTAGCATTCTTATGGAGGTTGAAACAGATTGGCATAGAAACTGGAAAGTTGAGAAAAATAATCTTAATGTGCAATGCAACAGTAGTAAATCCAGTTTCACCAAGGTTGAGTTACTTGCAGATTGTCTGATGATAAGTATCTGTTTAATCTGATGACAAACCTTTCATGAAATTGGTTTTGAAACTTCTGTCTGTCAGAGAACAAGTAGGTAAACATCCATTTACCACATTGATTGACAACTTTGATCTGTTCACGATCAACAACCAATGCAGGAAGAATGCATATAGTAAAAATAAGGGTGATTTTTTGTGAGTTGTCTACTACCACAGACTATAATGTAATTGTAATTGGATTACACGAGAAAATATTAAAATCAAGTTGAGCAGGTATTAAACTTGCCTATCCATACTCTATTGGATAAGTTCTCAAATAGCTTTTCTTTGTGTATGATGGTCACTGGGAGTTAAAAGCAACACCAATATGAAGAACCCCATCCAAAAGACTAGATTATTTCGTGAATCAATTTTAAATCTATTATTTCCTTATAAAGAAATTGAGGAGTTTTGATACTCTTATTCTAGAGCCTTGCGCTATTCGTTGTATGTAATTCTATATTACAGTACAGCCTCTTCCGAATTCCATACTCTGTTGGTTTAAAACCATCCATTAAACAATCAATTTCAACCAATTTATTTATTTTTACATAAGAAGATTTTCTTTTTATATAAACAAATTGGATCCAACATTTATAATAACTTGCAAATCTAACATTATATCTTTTTAATTTAATATTCAATTTTGGTTTCATTTGTTTTATTTTTTATTTCAACTTCTTTAAAGAAATGTCATTTAAAACAAAGTTTATTGAACTTTTTTTTCATAATACCAACATTAAAAACGAGCTTTTTATAATCAGATTTCAATAATAATAATAATCACAAAAATATTAACAATATTAAATCTATATTATATATATATATATATATATATATATATATATAGAAAGCAATCATTTCTTCAATATATTCATAGTTAGAAGTTATTTAGATACAAAAAATCCTTCAACTTGTCATTTCTTATTGTGACTCAAGTTGTTTATTGTCTAGACCCTATTGATTTGGAATAATCTATTGTCTAAATCCTATTAATCCAAGTTTGTCTATTATATGAATCTTATTAGTTTTGACCTAATGCCTAATTAACCTTGAAAGGTTTCCAAATAATTTGGACTTGAACTTAATACTAACTTCAAACAATTTTAACATTGTTGACTTCTATCAAATAAATTAGTTGAATAAAATCTTAGTTTTAGTGAATTTTTCATTGATTACAATTATGAGTTGGACTAAACCCAATTCACTTTAATAGTAAAAAAAAAGTAAGAGAAGAAGAACATAGTTAAGTTGAATCTAAGAATAATTGGTCTAGATAAGACATGAGATTTCAATAAGATTGATAATACATCAAAGTCGAGTTGGGTTTCACCCAAGTTTGTTGTTTACTTTTACTACTTCTAAATAATCATGGGAGTTAGGTGTTTTGGTTTAGCAACTATTTTATAATTATATTCTAATTTAATTTGTTCTATCCAAGGATTTGATTCTTTAATTTGATAAAGTATATCCACCTTGTCATGAGTTCTTACCATGACCCAAGTTGTTTATTGTCTAAATCCTATTAATTTGATATTATCTATTGTCTAAATCCTAATAGTTGAAGTTTATCTATTATATGAAGCTTATTGGTTTTGATCTAATGCTTGATAAATCAAGTTTGTTAATGTTGCTTCTATTTAATTTGAAGTATATTTTTGGATCTAACATAAAAATTTGGAGCTAAGAAATAAATTATAGATTTTTTAATGTTTTTGACCAATTTGGAGTTTGTATTGTTAAAATACTAACCACAAGTCTTGAAAGAAGAGGATATGGAGCCTTATTGGAAGGATATATGGACCTCCAAATTCCACCAAATTTAGAGCATATGTCTATGAAGCACAAGGGGCTCAATCTCCAAAGTTGAATTTGGAGATTCATGTGATGTCTAGATACCAATCTTTCTAGATCATAAATATATGAATTGAAGACACGTTATATCAAAGATAGATAAAAACATTAAAATCATATCATAACCAGTTATCTTTGGCAACTACATATCAATGTGTAGCAACTTTAAGAGCAATGTTGTGTCACGGACCAAAAATACAAACAAGAAATCTAAACAAGAAGTTCAAGAAGAAATGACAAGAACTAGATTATCAGATGAGTACAAGAGCAACGCCAAGAGAATTGAGCTAGAGCTTCAAGAGATGTCTTGTCGAGACTGAAGAACTCTTCAGCCTCGACTCCTATATATACTACTGGCCTATGGTTCTAAGGAAGCGCATCAAGAAGCTTCCCAAGAACTATAAAGCTTCTCGAGCAACTACCCAAGAGCTAGGAAGCTTCTCAAGTAACTTCCTAAAATCTACTAGAATATTCTAAGAATCTTCTAGAGCTTTCTAAGAGAATCTTTAGGGAATCTTCAAAGAATCTTTAGGGAATCTTTGAAGAATATTCTAAGGGAATATTCAAGGAATCTTCTGGAAGTTTCTAGAGACTTCTTTCTAGAAGGTTCTAGAAACTTGTCTCTAGAAAGGTCTAAGGACTATGTCCCTAACATCACCTCCTCCTTTAGCTTCGAGGTCTCCGAGAAGCAATGTTATCGTCAGTCAATACCAACGCAAGAAAATGAAGATCTGTTGCATAACCTCTGCTATGAACTCCAATTGTTGTTCACGAGGCAAGTGATTCAATGGTCCTTGAAGCCAACGGTAGTGGCCCACGCCTTCAACTTCTGACCAAGCATGAACCTCCGTGTCTTCATTGTGAAATTGTCCTGCAAATACTCCTTCTGGCTGACCATTGTAGGCAGGTTCGACCTCAAATACAATCACCAGCGATCTGTTGGAATCCTTCGACGTCGTCGTGGTGCAAGCGATTCTTCATCTCGCAGTCGTCTTCGTGAGCTAGTTGCTTGAGATGACATGACAAGTGTAGTATCTTGGCTATCCATATTCAAAGGCTAAAACAATAAGAACAAACTTGGGCTACTAACAAAGTTCTACGCTATCTTGGAGAGAATGACTACATCAACTATGGATTTTGGTAGTGCTCTCTCCTCTTTTCTGTTTTCTGGATGAGCAAGCTTCAGTAAGAAGCTATCGTCGAACCGGCTTGGGTTTCTCAGGATATCGTCGATGAAACTTCTGTATCTTTTGCGACGCATTCGCGAGATTTTCGACCGGCTCCCATGTTCGTTCATTAATATCGTAACCGCTCCAATGCACAAAGTATTCTAATTTACCCCGTCTTTGCCATGAATCCAGGACCTTTTCCACCTCGTATTCTTCGTGGTTCTCTATTTCTATGCTAGGTGGTGGACATTGTACTCTTCCAGGGAAAGACGATTCTAGATAAGGCTCCAACAAAGAAACATGAAAGATAGGATGTACCTTCATAGTAGCTGGTAACTCCATACGATACGCTACAGGATTGATCTGCTTCTGGATAACAAATGGTCCCAATCTCCGATAGTCCAATTTGTCACATGGCCGCTTGGTCTTAATATTTCGTCGAAGCAGCCAAACTTTGTCTCCAATCGTGAATTTAGGTGCCTGATTCCGAAATTTGTCCGCGGACGCCTTGTAAGATTCTTGGGCAGTTTGTAATTGAAGCTTCAATGTAGTTTGAAGCTGCGAAAGCTCCTTCACCAATCCTTCAGCTGCCGGATTGTTAATCGTTGACGAACTCCATAAGTCAAGGTTCGGATAGTATCCATAATTGGAAAAGAATGGCGTTTGTTGAGTTGACGCATGAAGGGTGTTGTTATATGCGAACTCGGCTAGCGATAGATATGCGACCCAATCATCTTGTTGATAGTTGATGGTGCAACGTAAATATTGCTCTAAAACTTGATTCACCCATTCTGTTTGGTCGTCTGTTTGAGGATGAAATGCCGAAGAAAGCTTGATATCCACCTTCAATATTTCAAAAAGAGATTTCCAAAACTTTGACACAAACTGGGTTCCTCGATCCGATACGATATCATCTGGTAGACCATGATATCGATACACATTATCAAGAAAGAGTCTTGCTGTGTCTTCGCTTGACGATGTCTTCTTGCAAGGGACAAAATGCGCCATCTTTGTAAGCCGATCTATGACAACAAAAATATTGTCAAATGAATTTGATGGTGGTAGATCCGTAATAAAGTCCATGGAAACCGAAGACCATGGTCGGCGCGGAATAGGCAATGGCTGTAGAAGTCCATAAGGCCGATGTCGAGGGTTTTTGGATCTTGAACAAATGTCACAAGATACAACAAAATCTTTCACATCCTTCCACATTTGAGGCCACCAAAAATCACGGGAAATAAGTTCCAAGGTCTTATTGAATCCAAAATGTCCCGCAGCTGGAAAGTCATGACGAGATTGAAGAACTCGGAGTCGTGTTGGCCCTTTTGGGATATACAACCGCTCTTCGAAATATACTAGATCTCCTTCCATCTTGAATTTATTATCACTAGCATGTTGCTTGATATCAAGGGCTAGAGAATCTTCAATGGTTGTGGCCCGTACCTGGTCGAGGAAGTCAGCATCAATTGGTACAATAGCTGCGTTGAGCCGAAATTTCTCTGGCTTCAACAATGTTGTGCACTGTTGATCAAATGCTGCATCTCTTGCCTTTAGCGCGAGATATGATCTCATTGATAATGCATCGGACAACCCTTGTTGCTTCCCAGGCTGATAAGTAATAACAAAGTCGAACCTGGATAGCGACATACTCCACCGAGCTTGACGCCGATTCAAAACCCGAGCCGACATAAAATACTCCAAATTCTTGTGATCCGTATATACGGTCACTAGATGTGCAGTTCCTTCGAGAAAGTGGCGCCACTCTTGGAAAGAATCTACTATAGCAAGGAGTTCCTTATCGTGGATCTCATAGTTGATCTCAGCAGCAGAGAATTTTCGAGAATAGAACGCAACTGGATGGAGCTTCTCATCTATGCCCATCTGTGAAAGTACAGCTCCCAAAGCAAAATCCGAAGCATCTGTCTCCAAATTAAAGGCCTTTGTAAAGTCCGGATGTACCAAGATTGGAGCTGTAGTAAATACCATCTTCAAATCTTGAAAAACTTTTTCTGCGATAGGTCCCCATTCGAGCTTGTCCTTACACGTTAACCGAGTGAGGGGGGCAGCAACTTGAGAATAATTCTTGATGAAGATCCGATAGTAGTTAGCAAATCTAAGAAAACATTGTACGTCCCTAACCGTCTTCAGAACTTCCCAAGACATGATTGCTTCCACCTTCTTTGGATCCATCTTCAAGCCTTCCGTAGTCGCGATGAATCCCAAAAACTCCATCTCAGTTTGGTGAAATAAGCACTTCTCCAATTTGGCATAGAGTCCTCGCTCCCGTAGTTTTTTGAGTACTAGACGAACGTGCTTCTCATGTTCTTCCTCGTTCTTAGAAAATATCAAAATATCATCTAGATAGATGACAACAAAATCGTCTAGATGCTCTCGAAAGATGTCATTCATCATGTGTTGAAAGACCGTGGAGCATTAGTAAGACCAAATGGCATGACATTGTATTCAAAATGGCCATACCTTGTTCGGAACGTTGTCTTCCATTCATCTCCTTCCTTAATTCGCACAAGGTTATAAGCTCCCCTTAGGTCAATCTTTGTAAAGATCCTTGCACGCCCAAGTTGTTCTAGAAGACCAGAGATCAAAGGCAGTGAGTAGCGATTCTTTTTTGTCACCTTGTTGAGACCTCGATAGTCCACGCACATCCGTAGTGAGCCATCCTTCTTCTTCACAAATAAGATTGGTGCCCCAACTGGCGACTTCGAATGACGGATGAAGTTCTTGGCTAGATTCTCGTCAATGTACTTTCGTAACTCAGTCAACTCCGTCTGCGACAAATTGTAGATTGGTCCAAAAGTTGGTTGTGCTCCTTCTTGCAATTCAATGGCACAGTCATAGGGTCGATGCTCTAGCAGCATATCAGCATTCTTCTTTTCAAAGACATCTTTGAATTCTTCATACTGCTTTGGAATAACCAAAGTCGGAGTTGCATCTTCTCGAGTCGGAGTTGCGAAGATGACAAGAGATGTATTTTGCTTGGCTTCCTTCATGAAAGCCCTTGCACCTATAAACAAGGATTTGTTTCTAGACATTATTTTGGCAGATTCCACCTTCAAGGAGTTTGTTGGAAATGTCACTTTCCGCAACTTCCAATCTATCAATGGATTATATCTATCAAGCCAAGATAGTCCCAAAATGATAGGACATGAAGGGGTCTTGATAACATTAAACACAATATTGCTCTCATGGTTTTCAAGACATACCTTCAATGGTTTAGTTTCATGGATAACATTGCCCGAAGACAATGGTCGTCCGTCTATGACTTCTACATGGACAGGCTTAAGTTTCTTTACAAGAGAAATATTGTGAAGCTTGACAAACTCTTCATCTATAAAGCAAGCGGATGCACCCGAGTCTAATAAAGCATCGACTTGTAGTTCTTGAATACCCAAATGTAAAGGTATCATAAAACAATCTGAAGGTTCAGTTGAGAGAAAGGGACCTTGATTAATTTTGGATGTTGAGATGTCCAGCCGCACGGTCCCTATTGTGGCTGGGCGTCCTTGTTTTCCTACATGCTTGTACTCCTGAGTCTTGTTGTTTGAGGCTTCTATTTCTTCCGACAATCTACAGCTTTATGGCCCGCTTCTCCACAATATAAACACAAGTTTTGTTCAAACCATCGCTTCCTTTCCTCAGCTATGAGGGGTTTGAAACGTACCGCATCAATTTGCATGGGTTCAGGATCTGTGGAGTGATTCTCTGGACCTTTTGAAAATGTAGCAAATGCTCCATTATTTCTCCAGCCTGATCGTCTTTCTTGTCGTAATTCAAAGAGGCGGTTGTCACAAATAATTGCCTGAGATATAAGTTCTTCTAAAGTATCCGCCTTAGGCATGGTGATCAATAAGTTCTTGACATCATCTCTTAGTCCATATCGAAATCGTGTCATGAACGCCTTATCATTCCAATCAAGATCACATGTAAGCTGTTGAAATTCTGCAGCATAGATTGCAGCAGAACTTGATCCTTGTCGCAGATTTTGTATCTTTCTTTCAGCCACTCTTTCTCGATCGCTATCTCCAAACGCAGCAGTAAGTCTCTCTATGAAAGCCTCTAGGTCGTACAATATTAGAGAATCCTTCTCCAATAGTGGAGCAAACCAAGAGCGAGCATTTCCTGATAGAAGAGTACCTATGAAAGCAACATGGATAAATCTATTCGGATAACGAGAAGGGTATAGGCGTAGGTAAAGCCGTACTTGTTGCACAAAACCTCAGAAGTTGGCTCTTGTTCCGTCAAACTTGTCTGGCATACTCGCTTTTGGTTCTTTCGTACTAATCCTTGAAGTATCCATAGGGGTCGTATGTGACACATGTCTTGCTTCTCTCAGTCGAATAATCTCTTGTTGTAGGCTATGAATTTCACGTCTAGCTTCTTCGGTCACTAGATCAATTTGAGGTTCTTTACTTGGATTGCGAAGAAATGCAATCTCCTTTCGTACACTATTCATAAGAGCTTGAAGATCTGCAAGAGTTGCCACTCTATTGTCTACTTGTGGAGATGCATTGTCTATGATCTGGTCTACTTCCATATTTAGAGAATAGATGGATTAAAATTTTGAGAGAAGAAGAAATTGCTAAGTCTCTTGGAGAAAATTGTAGCACTACCTGTCACTAAAACCTACTCGGAGAAAAGAAAAAAAACACTAAACGATTTCAGTTTTAGAGGAGGGTAATCCGCAACCTCTAAAAATGCCTCAATGCTTTCGAGAAGAGGGGTAATCCGCACTCTATCAAGAAGGCAAAGCTCTGAAATCGATGTTAACAGTCTTTTTTACTAGCTATGCTAAACAAAAAGAAGGAATTAATATCAGTCCAAGGGAGGGTAATCCGCAACCCTTAGAACGCTCAAGTATCTCCAAGGAAAGGGGTAGTCCACTCTCTGCCTCAAAGAACTAAGCTCTGATATTGTGATTGAGAAAATATCAGTTAGAGGAAGGTAATCCGCAACCCCTAAAGTGCTAAAATACCTTCAAGAAGAGGAGTAATTCGCTCTCAAACAAGAAGGATTCAGCTCTGATATTAAGATAAAGGTAGTCTCGACAAACTGTCACGGACCAAAAATACAAACAAGAAATCTAAACAAGAAGTTCAAGAAGAAATGACAAGAACTAGATTATCAGATGAGTACAAGAGCAACGCCAAGAGAATTGACCTAGAGCTTCAAGAGATGTCTTGTCGAGACTGAAGAACTCTTCAGCCTCGATTCCTATATATACTATTGGCCTATGGTTCTAAGGAAGCGCATCAAGAAGCTTCCCAAGAACTATAAAGCTTCTCGAGCAACTACCCAAGAGCTAGGAAGCTTCTCAAGTAACTTCCTAGAATCTACTAGAATATTCTAAGAATCTTCTAGAGCTTTCTAAGAGAATCTTTAGGGAATCTTCAAAGAATCTTTAGGGAATCTTTGAAGAATATTCTAAGAGAATATTCAAGGAATCTTCTGGAAGTTTCTAGAGACTTCTTTCTAGAAGGTTCTAGAAACTTGTCTCTAGAAAGGTCTAAGGACTATGTCCCTAACATGTTGCGGATGTTAATACAACTTTGAAGTTTGACCTTGTTGTCCAATTTGTCTTTGTGTTTTTGCAATTGTGCTTGAAGAACTTGATTTTTGTCCAATAGGGCCAAAAAAGTGGCATAGTTATGGACATTGTTGTCAAATGTTAATAACAACAACAACCAAACTTATATAAGATTTCTCTTCAATGGAAAGATATGATATTTATTGGAAAAAAATAATCAAGTTTCATATATATATATATATATTTATATAATAAAAATGAATTATAGAAAATTCTGAAGACAATGGCTACTGGTTCCACTCAGCCTTGCCACATTCAAAATTGCGTTCCTCATAATTCAGGAAGGCTTATCAGCTTTACAATGTCTGTTTGAGGAAGTAGAGTTTAGGGTTTTACGTGAGGCTCGTCATCAAAATGGCATAATATACATCAGTGTGCACTGTTGTCCCAGATTGATTGTCTTTTCTCAGTATTTCAACGTCAATTTCTGATGGGTTCTGTTTCTTTAAGGTCCGCATTACGAGATTGTGCGGCAAGTTTGAAAGTGAGCTCAGAGACTCTTTTGCTTCTTTACGAAATGTTGAATCATCTTTGAACCATTTAGTTTTTTGCAACACATTTTTGTCTGACTTAGGTAAGCGGTTTTGGGCGTGCAGCCTTCATTGCAGAGCAGAGGTGAAAACTTTGGGAAACATGCGATCGGAGTTTGAGACGCCTTCCGTGCAGAACCAAAAACATGGACGAGGTATTTGCATGCTCACTAACAAAGAATTGAAGGCTGCAGTTATGAGAAAGGTTTAACACTACGTCTGATGAGGATGAAAGTGTAGATCGGCACATGTGTGTCAAACTCAGGGCAACCATTTGCTGAAGACACTGTGCCCCGTCCGAATGAAAATGGAGAGTTAGTTAAAGGTGACGAAGATTGTGGTGACGAAGGGGAAGACGAGGACGTAGCTGAAACGAGCACGGAATCGGACTGTTGAAGGGCAGGAAGACCTCTGTAGCACATTAGGTTTTTCATCACCAGGAGGAAGAAACACTCGAACCTCAATCAGATCCACTGATGTCAAAGGTCAGTAAATTTGCATCTCAGGTGGTAGAAATCCCTGTTTGGAGACGAAATTGTTTTCTTCAATTTGTGAAAACATTTGTTCGAATTCAACCAAGTCTCGGATGTGTGGCTATTTGTGATTCAGCTCAAAGGTGTTCGCAGTTGCCTTAGAATTCTCACATGTTTCCAGGTTCTTACTGTGGTGGATTTTATGCTACTCGACTATAAAAGCTTCTGTAGGATGGTGAAATCCCGGGGCAGCAAAAGAGGAGCTGTCGTAAACTGTTTTCGCCCGGGTTCGAACCGGAGACCTTCAGTGTGTTAGACTGATGTGATAACCAACTACACCACGAAAACCCGGTACCTGACCTGATTATTAGTAAAGAAATATTTTTAATGTAGATTGTTTTACGCTGGATTCTGGTGGTGATTGGTTTGAAAAGTTTTTTTCTCAATTTTTTATTTTATTTTATTATGTACGTGGTCGAAAATGTTTAGGTTTCAAATAATTATTCAATTTGAAATTCTAGTATATTTATTTATCTTTTATCAGTTTACTTTTATTTCTCCTTCTATTTTTTACACATAGTCATATTTTATACAGATATCTTCCTACTTCAAGAATCAAATTGAAATTTGAATTAGTACTTATTGGATCAATTATCGAAAAAAATCCACACAAGCACCAAAATTTACGCATTGCAAATGATTTCACAGCAAGGTCTTCTATTAAATGGTAATGCTTTTTGATTAGGGAACCTTTTGTTTAATTAGTTGAAATTACACACAGTGCCAGGACATTGAGGTCAAATGTGTTGAGATTGTGCAACTCTGCAACTAGAACTCTGCTGAATTTTAATATGTTTATTTGAGATTTGAACTTGAACTAGTGTACAGCTTTTGAACTGTGATGGTCTACAAGTATGGTTATAGAATCTCATTCCATAACGCTTTACTATAAATATAAAACAAAAATCATGTATATATATATATATATATATATAAGAGAATGTTAAATAGACCCATGCTATTTCTAAATTTATCCATATGGTTTCTAAATAAATAAAAATATGGTAATCATGATAAATGTGGTTGGTTTTTATTGATTGTAGATCCAATAGTTGAGAAACAAATCTAGAGGTTTTCTTTTACCTTTTCATGATAGTTAGGATGGGTGTATTGTATATATATATATATATATATCACTTGGTCAATCTTGCACTGAGTCACTATTGTGCCTAAAAAGTAATTAAATAATTAAAACGAATGTGAAAAGTTTGAACACCTACAAACACACTCTCTCTCTATACAAACAAGCTCTCTCTCTATTCACATGGAAACGTCATGTGAACAACAAGGGAACAGCAAGGAGGGAACAAGGCCTGTGTCGGTGCCAACGCCGCAGACGATGAGACGAGGCGGAAGAAGCAAGACGAGTGGAAGACGCAGCTGCTGCTGCTGAAGATTCAATCAGTCGATCTCTCTCGCTCTCGCTCATTCAATTACTCCAACTATCAGCCAATCAGTTAGTGGATTAGTTTGCAAGGTGGTCCAAGCTCGCAATTCCGCCGCAATGGCACTCAGTTGCGGCTCTATCTCAACCTCCTCCTCTCTCTGCTGCCTTTCTCCCATCGCTTGTACTCCTCCCGCATCCCTCGCCTGCCATTTCCCTCTCCGCGGGGGATATCTTCAGCTAGAATCACGTCATCTAGCTTCTAGTCTTGGTAATTCCTCCGCCCAGCTCTCGTTTAGTGGTTCGCTAATTTCGGTGTCTGTTTCTTTTCTTTTTTTTCGTTTTTAGGTGTTGGGTCTGTGGTGCTGGATTTTTGGGTTCCAATGTTGTTGTGGGTTCATGTGGGTTTGTAGCTATGGGACTTGAGCCCACGTTTGGATTTTACAACTGGGTTCCTGAATCCTGAGGTTTTGGTATGGATTTCGACGGTATTTACTGATTGCCCTGTTAGTAGTTGAATTTTTTAGAAATATATTTCTTGTCTTCGAATTGTAGTTGTTGAATTCTTGATCAAGAGCAGGTGGGTCGTCAGGTTTCAGGAATAGGAAGTTGTCTGCGAATTGTTATGGTTCTGGTATCCGAGCATCATTGGACAATTCTTCTCCAGGGCCAGGTACTGCTTATTCCTAATATTTTTGTCTGTTATCACTCGAGAACTACCTTGACATTGCCTGTCTAAGGACATTTATTCATGGGAATCTCAATGCGGTTGTTTATCCCATGAAGTTGCTTGGATTCATTGCTGCCACCACCGTACATTTACTTTCCACGCAAATTGCTGAACGTAGCTTGTTCTTTCCATAAATTGCCTAGGACTTGTTCTCACACACTTAATCAAAGTGGGAATTGCTGGTTGCTGTTAAAATTCTGCACTTGTCTTGCCAACTCAATAGTGAAATAACAAGAGATAGTTGTTGTATATGAGAGAATATTGTACATCAATATCTGGTGTTTCTTGTGTTGTAAACACAAAGAACCACAGATTAGTTGTCTCAATATTCATCGTTAGTGGAATCATATATCCAACCTAGGAATTCAAGAATCCAAGTTGACGTTGCTAGCTGGCCCTTAACTGATATTCCAGTTGAAGCAAGCCTTTATATATTAGAAGTATAAAAGTTGGGATTTTGTTGCTACAGCCTTAGCGTGAGTCCTTCTAAGAAGAATTTTTGTGTTTTCCATCACATGTGGGTGGTTGTTGTAGTTCCATGGAACTCCATGCGTACCTGATTAGATTTTATTTTGCACTTAACAGTTGAGTTTCGATTTGTTGAGAATCTCCATATTTTACAGATGAAGATAAGAATGTTTCAAGAAGACAAGCATTGCTGGCAGTGTTGGCTTTTACAATCCCAGGTTCCCAAGTATTTCAGCCACAAAGGTTTCCTCAAGCTTTAGCTGTTGAGTATGTTACCTTAACCTACTGTTTATTATTATTGATATTATTATTATTATTATTATTAGTACAAGATTGAATCTCTTTTTGTTGGGCGTCTGCACTGCTGTCTCAATTGGGTGCAACCTGTCTCGCAATTGCTACTTACTCAGGACTTGTTTTGATTCGAGGTGGGGATCATCCATCTCTGAATGACTCTTCTCACGGGGGCTCACGTTGGTTTGGCCAGAGATGAGCAGATGAAAATTGAGCTAATTCAACGGGAACTGAAGAAGGTGTTGTCTAAGGGGAAATCAGCCGGAGTTTTGCGATTGTCTTTCCATGATGCAGGAACGTTTGACAGCTCTGACAACTCAGGTAAAGCACGGTGTTCACCGTGAACTATCTCATTGGTGCCGCCGTAGAATTCTGAAATTAGTTAAGTTCGCTGAACTTTTAAAGATGAGAAGAAATCTCCAACATAAATTGGTTGATTCCCTTGGTAATCATTGACGCAGTATTGTTCGCTCTGGTGTAATAGCGACTATGCCAATAAGTGCTGAAATGTCATTTTCTGGTGCTTGCTGTTGCAGGAGGGATGAATGGTTCCTTGCTTTTTGAGCTGGAAAGGCCTGAGAGTGCAGGTCTTCAGCGACCAATTAAGGTCTCAATTCCGAAATCCTTTACTTTTTTAACGCACTCTGGATTTTATTAAGCAGATCGTTGAAACCATTGCTGTACTTGGACTAAACCTTTTGATAATCCACATGGTTCTGATTATCATAATCCTAAATTGGTGTCTTGAAAACAGAGTAAAAGCCATGTACCAGTTTCCCTGTGTGGTTTACGTGCTTCAATTTTTTTTTATTAGTATGTATCGCCTCAAGTCTTTTGTGTAGTACCTATCCTTCTGTCTTTCGGTGATCTCTAAAAGAGTGGAACGATGCGGAGAAGGTTGGCTTGGCTCCTGCGCATGGATGTCAGATACCAATTGAGAAACGGCCCAAATTAGGACTTCGTGATTTTGGGTCTGTTTCAGAGTTGTCGTTACTTAATTATGTTGGCACAACATCAAAGTATATATTCTTCTACATGTGCAGGTGTTGCAGAAAGCAAAAAAGGAGATTGAGTTAGCCTTTCCAGGTATCTCTCCTGCGCTTCGCTCTGTTTTCACTAACGACGCTAGATTCATACGCTTTCATGGCTATAGAAACGCTCTTGTTGAGCTACATACTTAGGAAAAGGTTATCACCTACCTGATTTAGCTTGTAAATGTTGAAATATTGGCAGTGTCTTGGGCCGATTTGATTGCTGTGGCTGGAGCTGCGGCTGTTTTGGAATGTGACGGTCCTGTGATTCCCGTTAGACTTGGCCGACTTGATGCATCGTAAGGTTTTTCTTTAATATTTTGTTAACGATCTCGGATTCTTTGTACTCCAATGGTTATCTTTGAGGGTGCATATCTTCTTTTGGTGGCAGGTCTTGTGTCGTACTATGAAGTTCTTGCACTGTGTGGGATGCTTTAGGGATTAAATGGGAACTTGGTCGTAATGTCGACAGGGCTTCTTGAGTCTCATTTGTTCAGATCAATGCACACATATTGAGGACCGACTTGACACGATTTTTTTGTTTTTTTTCTACAGTGGGCCCGACCCAGAGGGAAAGATGCCTGAAGAGACACTTACTGCAAGTGAACTTAAGCGAACTTTTCAATCGAAGGGTTTCTCGTAAGTACCGTACATAAATGTATCTCATCGGCAATTTTGTTATACCAAAGATGAGAAAAGTATTTTTTTTCATGCATCGAGGCGACGTTCCTTAAATTTTCATGTTTGGATGTAGTACTCAGGAGATGGTAGCGTTGTCTGGAGCGCATACAATAGGAAATAAGGGATTTGGGAACCCCAACCTTTTTGATAATTCCTATTTCCAAATTCTGCTACAAAAACCTTGGAAAATTGGAGGTATGCAATTGTGTACCCAAAGTCCCTGATTCCATCAGGTGGTTTTGTGAACCTTATGCTGGTTAGGTTTGTCATATGCTCTCGTGACAGGAATATCTATGGATTATGTGTTCAGGGCCAGACGATGGGATGACATCTATGATAGGATTAGCCACAGATCGTGCGCTTGCTGACGACGAGGAGTGCCTGGAGTAAGTTTCGACAAATATCTTCTGCTACTAATGAGTTATTGCAGTTTGAATATTAAATCAATCTCAAGTGTCGGTCCTACTATGTTGAAGGAACTTTCAGCTTGTAAATCATCGCAAAGTATTACGTGGACGCTTGCCTCGCTAGATTGTGTTTTATATTGTTTTATTGTTTGCATGATTCTGATGGTCCGGCGCTGCTAATTCGTGCAGGTGGGTGCGTGTGTACGCAGCTGACCAAGGGCGCTTTTTCACCGATTTTTCAGCTGTTTACACCAAACTAGTGAACACTGGTGCTCGTTGGACCCCTCCGCAAGCCTAGGAGGGCACTCAACTATCTGGATCACATGCCTTCTTTCTAGATTACCTCCATTCAGAATGGCAGAGTAAGATATGTGTGCCTCTTTCAATCGCTTTAAGCCGTTTAGTATGAATAGGGTTGTAGAATTCATCGGATGAGAATTGTACATGATTCACAATTTTTGAGGAGTCCAAATTGGAATAAAACACGATTTTTAAATACTCTATGAATATATTATGAGTCGTCGAAGTGGCGGGGTTCTAGACACCTATAAACAACACTTATGATAACAGTGTTTAAGTGGTTGGCTCATGTTTGTAGCCCTTGTATCAATGATGGAATTCTCCTTTGTTAGTGATAGATTCTGTTTCATGTTATGTATAGTTGAACCTCACAGGTATCTGAATTGGGCATCTCACACTTACGTGTGGACGCACCTTACTCTTATGGCGGTAGTAAGTCAGGTTTTGAAGAGCACATTTGGGGGCTGCAATTCATCACTTCTGTCAAATTTTGCAACCGAGGTTGATGACTCGTGCAAACTTTTATTGTACACAAGTATCTTCCCGAATACAGAAAGCACTGCACTGATGAATTGTGGGTGTAATTTTTAGAAAGGATCCTGTAAGCTGCTTTATGAGAGGATTATAATCATACGTACTTTCCGAAACTTGTGATGTTGCTGGCTTAGGTAGGGCTCATGAAGAGCACTGAGGTCTTTGAGGTCAATGTTGACCATAACTTTTTGTTTCCTATTCCATTTTAGTTCAGCCAGAGCATTGGAAACTGGATGCACAGCTTACATCCATATTTTTGTAAAAGTGGCTCAATCGATACTTCTTCCTGAGCCTAAATGTGTGTAAAACTGTAAGGATTTATCATAAACCATTACACCTGCAGAGGCTTTTTTGCAGTGCAAAACCCGTGGTTAATATACTTACCCATTTATAAGTGATAGTTTGATTCCCTTAGATTTGCTTGCTCCCTGTAGACCTGTGGCCCCACACACTCGACACGTGCATGAAAGCACCTGCAATTCCAGTGCTAACTGGTTTTCACGGGCTGCATCACGTCACAGTTGAGGTTAAACTGTGCTCAATAAATTGTAAGATATACTTCTTCCATAGATAAAACTGTTAGGATTTGATAGTAAGGCCTATGCAGTAAGTGACTAGAGGATAATTTATGATCACGATTGTAAGAAGCATTGTTCCATGTTTTAAAAACTAAGATTTAGCATGGCTGCAAGGTCAGGAAAAAACATTGTATGTATCCAGAAACCAACACAGAACGATTTGTGCTGTGGGCCGAGTCAGAATGAACTCCTCTTATTCTAAAAAAAGCCTTACAGAGCATCGCTGTTAATGATGCATCATTAACACTAATGCTTGTCGGACCTTAGTGTAGACCATCCGAGATGTAGCGATCGTGAAAGCCGCTTTCGCGAGGCGAATTCTATGATATTGTATTTCCCCGCACGGAACACTCTCCAAGCAGCTCTAAAGTTCCTTCAAGAAGGCCTCAAGAAGCTGCAGCTCAGCGGATTGTCCTTGTCCAACAGCTACGCAGCAGTAACTTTGCAAGGTCTTCTCACGTAACTAGGAATTCCACAATGCCGTTTGCAAGTTCGTCGCTCGGAAACTAGATGAGTGGCCTGCAAGGTATCAACGTGTATCTGTATTCAGAAATTGCATCTTCTCATAACTGGCATGAATCTGGAGGCACTTGCGATATTGAATTCGTCGGAGGGAGGCAGTAGGTCACAGGAAACAAGAAGAGGTGCATTGTAGGTGATCGAAGCTTCCAAACGCACTTCCCAGGTATACATTTCGCTAGTAAGTTGGAAGATGGTTTGTATCCCTGCTCGTTGTGGAAAGAAATCAACTGAAAACTGAAAAAGACAACATCAATCTACACGAGATGGGTCTTGGTCGCCGTCTCTCGATCGCTCTCTGACTCCACAACAGCAGCGAGTGACCGGAGCTAATGAGTGTCTTCGAGTGGGGTTTAAGTGCCTTTGACGTCCACGCTGACAGCACCCTTCTCATGGACGATGTTCCTCACGCAGATTGTGTTTGGGAGTTAGATGGACTTGTGCTGGCTGACTCTGGACTACTCATGTGCTCCCTGTCGCTCATGATATAAAGCTCTGTAAGAACGGCTCTTTCAGCAATGTTGGGGAGCAATTCGGGAAGTTCTTAGGTCGCAGTGTTCGCATCAAACTTGGAATACCACTACAGTGTCAAGTTGAATCAGGTAGTTGCGTCTCCGGGTGGTTGTGTTGATCCGGCATGCAATGGCCAACTAGGACGGTCCGTTGTTTCTGATGAGATTCGTGTGTACGAGATTTTAGAATTGCATTTTTGCATAACTATACACGGGACTTTGTTATATGTCACGCTTGGTCACTCTTGAGGAGAAAAGTATTTAACAGGGGGGAGATCGTCTTTGGCAAGCTTTTGACGAACATGCTTACAAATCGTGGCAGCAACGGTGTCTGACTGTATTTTTGATTGTTTGACACTGGGGCAAGATGACAGATCTTGTGCAGCAGGGCGTTAGAGCTTAGTACCGCCACCAAGTTGAGGTTCTGACTCTTGCAGAAGTTGGTTGCAAAGAATGAGGCATTTCGCGGTTTCTCTTGAGCAAATCAAACAAGGATCTCTGATAGAGAATTTATCCATGTAGATTGTTGTGCATTGAGAGGTCAATCGAATGCAAATGGGAATTGGGGCATTTGAGAGGACGTTAGTGTCAGCACGCAGGGCGCTTCTGAATAGCACTACACTCATAAGCCCAGTACCTCCAAGACATGTGAGGACAAATTGCACTCTAATGGGCGTCATAGTCGTCCTCATGGTGTTGGCCGTAGCAGCCATAGCCTGCTGCTGTTATCAATGGGAGAAGCAAATGCGACTGCAAACTCAAGTTCGCAACAGCGCGGCGCAAGACGAATTCACAAACGGCACAAAATTCTCCGACCCTCCCGAAAAGGTTAGCATCATTTCCCACTGACGAAACCCTGTATTCCATTGTTTCGTCTATCAGAGCTCAACCAAATCCCTCAGCGTGCAATTCTAGGACAGCACACACATGCAATGACCAGAAACCATGTCTCCCTGGTTGCAATTTACACATCTTTGCTATACACGCATTGCCCTGATATGCGAATGTTAACAAATCCTACTTTGTTCTACCTGATTGTAGAATCCAGCCTTCACGGAGAAAATATCTGCAGGCAATCTCGATCATTCCGTCGTATGAAACATCTCAAATCCTTCCCCACCCGACGCACTTCAAATCAACATCGACCAATCTCAGAAAACCCAAATCTCACATGAGCATAGCCATCGTTGCCTTCATCGGATCTTGGGAATCACACCCATTCTCGGCATTGTCAATGTGGGCAGAAACTAGCAGCTGGAAACATACAATTACAGTACCGTTTTCGAGACATTCTAGTCTCTGGCTTGTGGGTTGATGGAGTTGGGCATTACTGCACTCATGCGGCAACGAGGCAAACACATCACTACGGAGCTGATCAGATTGTTGTTGACGAACTCGCGAATTCAGAAATCTCGTGGTAGAATGGCATCGCGACTGAATTGGGAAGCACGAGACGAAGCCGCCGCAGCGCATAAGCGAAACCCTAGCCCTGCTTTTTGTTCATGGCCTCCAGGCCTGCTTTGCTTCACTCCCAAAGCCTGTGAGAGTGTGTGTGGGTATGTGTTTCCTTAAGGCTCAGGTTTTCAATGTTGATATAGATCATTTCATTAAAATTCTCAAATGAATAAATAAAAGTGTAAACCACGTGTGAAAAAGTATAAAGAAACTTTTAGAGAAATACAAATATATATATATATATATATATATATTGAGTGCTTTTCATTGATGTCTTTCAGACATTGGAGTTCAACTAAGTTGGGGTGAACATGGTGTGACTATCAGAGTGAATGTGTGTGAAGAATTTTGAGAGATTATGAAGATTGTGGATGGATGAGGGAAAGGCGATACATCGAATTTATGTCTCTTTATTGTTTGTTTGACTACTATTGATGATATGAAAACTGTGGTGGATGATTGGATGAGATTTTTGTTATTGATATTTGTTTAAAGTGTAATGATTTAACATGATATTAGAGAATATTTGATATTTAAAGTTGTTTTTTTAATGTCATTTTGTTAAGGTTATTATATAGATGGATAATGTGCTTTAACAAATCACATGAGAAATAGATTAAGTTTTTTGAAGATTGTACACATCTTAGAGTTGGTTTACAAATAATTTTGTCTATGCATGATATTCAAATAATAACTTAATATAGGACACATAAGAATTTTCTATTTATGCACTAAATTTGGTATGCCTAGGAAGGATTACTAAATGCCTAGATTTGCACTTACATTGTACTATATTTTTTTATATTAAAAAAACCAGTGTTGCATTCACAAAATATTGTATTCTTTATTGGGTAGCATTTCATAACTTTAGAATTAAAATATTTATCAAATCATTTGTAAATTTGACTTTATTGTTAATAAGATTTATAAATCATGGAATTTAATTTTGTTTAGCAAAGATGCAATCAACAATAAATGTGAATAAATATAAAGAATATAAAGAATAATTACAAAATATTCAAGATTATATATATATATATATATAAAGTTATAACTATTAGTGGATATTAATTATTTTTTCTAATAACAATTTTCTATCAAGAAAACAAAACATACAATATTTATTATTAAAAAAATTTAACAACATTAAATGTGTGCATATATATATATATATATATATATATATTGATCTTTTTTATGTTAAGATAAATTTATGATTTCCAATTCAATAATGTCATTTTAACTCTGAAAAAATGTATTTTAGAAAAAAACAATCCTCACAAATAAGCAAGTAGGATATTTAGTGAACATGTGACTGAAGTATCAAAAGTTACCAAAGAATATGTATGTTTTTCTTGTCAATTGGATCAACAATTATTGACAATTAATCTAGCAATATATTCCATATTGACTTTTGGGGTTTTAAATAATATAAAAATACATACACAATGTCAACAACAGTATATCAACTATGCTACAATCAATTATAATTTACAAAAATGACAGAATAATAAACCTCTTTTAATTGATGCATTGAATTCTATCTCAATGATTTATTGAATTTTTTGTAGATCAGTAGCAAAATAAGTTTATAACATTTTTTGAAATATATATAGATATATATATATATATATGAAGTGAAGGTAAAGAAAGAAGTAATTTAAAAGTAAGAGCACTAATAAAATCAAACTAGCCATTACTGCAATATAGGTGTAAATATAAATTGATTTTATGCACTTAAATTCTTAACTCACATGACTTGTAATACTTGAATATTATTTTAGAATTTTTATATTTTTTTGTCTAATCAATATTTCTGCTATTCTAATTGATTGTATTATTAGATATGTTATTGCTACATTAATGCAACCAATTGTAATGAGTTTTGTAGATATTTAGACTTTATTAGAATGCTGTACTTTAAGACATTAGGAGATGAACTAAAAAACATATATATATATATATATATATAAGCTTAAAAGTCCCTCTAATTTCAAAACTATAAATAGTAAAACTATTGCAGCAATTTTTTGTTATGTTTTTATTGCATTGTTATATAGTTATTTTTTTTTTCAAAATTACACACATAAACGTAATCTGACTTTTAATTTTTTAAAATACATAAATGACATGATCAAGTTTGTAATTGATGAATTTTATGCAATTAATCATCATTTAACAGATTTGTAAATTTAAATCGGATTTTTTCTTTATCAACTCATTTAAAAAATAGTTTTACAATAATAAATAATTGTAAATCATTAAATAAAATACATATGATGCATTAATAAGTGATATATATATATATATATATGTATTAATTGTAAAGGTATATCATCTGATAATAAATATTCAATTGTTTGTAAAGAACATCTAGTACAATATTGATTATTTTGATTTTTTGCAAAATATAAAGCCCAAAATTACACATGCTACACACACCTACTAAAAACTCCAATTAGTTAAAAATCTCTATAAAAGAATCAATTTATATTATTCATTTATTTTTAAATTAATATTCATACTCATAATCTCTTCTTCTTTTTTTCCTTTTTTTATCTTTTTTTCATTTTTCTTTCATAAACTTTTGACATTCTTTCTCAATAGTAACTTAGGAAATAATTCACCCATGTTTCAGATAATCTTTTCTTTTACTAACACAAACAACCTTTCATGCAGTGATTGTATGTATAAAGTTTTACACATTTACATATGTATGCACAAAAATATATTTTCCAGAAGAAATTACGTAAAGATGCAAAGATGATTTCTTACAAAAAAATGTCTTCATTCAAAAAAGTATTTAAAAAATATATATATCTTTCAAAGTTAAATTATTTAGTCTTAATTTTCAAATACACTTTTTACTTAAAAAAATAGTTAATACTGCTGTTTACAC
The DNA here is from genome assembly GCF_059467195.1 of Physcomitrium patens. Classification (NCBI taxonomy): domain Eukaryota; kingdom Viridiplantae; phylum Streptophyta; class Bryopsida; order Funariales; family Funariaceae; genus Physcomitrium; species Physcomitrium patens. The sequence continues at coordinate 5,840,651 of NC_143426.1, forward strand.
ACGGATACATATAAATATATACATAAAGTTTCACAATAGTAGCATAATAAAATGAAATACAACATTCCAACATTATCATAAATGGCTTTAGCTTCTTAAAAGTTCTATAAACTTCATATATGCAAAAAATTAAAGATCTACCAAACAGTTTTATTTACTTACTAAAATTTTGCATCAATTTAAAAAACAACTGGAAATACAATACTATGGATGGCGTATGCTAGTCATGGAATTCATTTTCTATCTATCTATCTAGATATACATATATATTATAAGTTAACAAGATATCTATATATTATAAGTTAACAAGATATCTATATATTATAAGTTAACAAGATATAAAAATCAAGCCCTCCTTTGTACCACGTAAGAAGAATATCCAACAACTAATATCTTGTGACACACGAATCAGAGAGACTGGAGGGACCACTAAGTAAGAGTTGAATGAAATGTCTAGTCCAGCATGTGAACAAGATGTGGCAGGGATCTTATAATTATCTCCTGGTTCTGCTACTGCTCACTTCTCAGCCAGTGCCTCAACTGTCATTCATCACTCATGAATGCTTGCTTCCTTACCCACGCTCGAAAGGACGTCGTCCAATTTCGTCCACTGAACCCGTCGTCCACATCACTATCGTTGGGTGGACCAGTGTCTCGTCGTTTATACCCACGAAAAATGCGAGAATCGTCAGAAAATCAATAAAGCACGAGCACCGATAACCGATTTTAGTGAGGATGATATCGTCTAGTTTTCGTCCACGTTCGTCGAGGACGAAAACCCGCCCAATTTGCAAACTTCCCGCCCCCGCGCTTCGATGACTTTTTTTGAAGCTTGAGCGGAAACTGAAGTTCGCGCACTTTCTCCACTGTCCTCTTGTGCCCTGGGCGTTAGTCTTGAAGCAAAGTTTTCCGAACTTCCTTGTTCAGTTGTTCAGTGCGGCTTCTACTCTCTGTTAGCTAGCGCTTCACGTCCCTGTGTGGCGGCGATCTCCATACACTGTAAGCTATCTCGCTTCAGTTACCGAGAATTTTCGGTCCTCTTCGTTGTAGACGTGTCGTTGTGTTTTGATCCTGTGTGGAGGTGGCTAGAGTTATCGAGCTGCTGGTTTCGTGAACAGTTTCAATATTTCTGTAGTTTTATAGCATTATTTCTCGCTCTATTACCTTTTTGTGGTACTTAGTCACAGTAGTTGAGAAGTCGATGCGCGTTAAATTCATTTTCTATTTCCTGCTGTGGCGTTGTCGATTACGGACTGTGTAGTCTACGAAGCGGATTCACTTATGAGGTGTTGGATGCCTTCCGGGTTGTGACTGCGGTGGCCGTTTTATTTGAGGCTGAGAGTGGATGCGAGTTGCGCCTCACTCTTCGATCCCCGATATTTTTAGAATTGTAGTGTTTGAGACGCAAAGGAAGCACTTGGTTAGTGCGAGGCGTGGGAATGACAATGACCACGGCAATTAAGCATGCCAATCCTCAGAATGCTTTGAAACGGGTCTGTGTTGATCCCAGCGAAATGAAGCGCAGCGCTAACGGAAGCGGATTTACACGCTGGTAATTCTATTATCTCTTTGTATCCATGGTCAGAGGCTCCGAGTCACGAGTACTGAAGCTGAGGATATTTTACTGCTGTTCGTCAGTGAACATGCCTTACTTTTTTCGTGCAGTGATAAGTGCGAAAAGGATATTGCTGCGGCCAGGGTTGACAACCACGATTGTGAGCAGGAGGCGAAGACAAAGGAATTGTTGAGTAAGTAAATTTTGCCATGGTTATCTGACTGTCTGCAAGGGCGTGTTCATTAACTACTCTAGTGCTTTTAATCTCTTCTTGATTTATTATATTTGCAAGAAAAGAGACTGGTCACTGAAAGCCTTAACACCTACCTATGCATGTGTGACAGCCAAGATGAAGAAGCAAGTCATGAAGCAAGTCGTGAAAAAGAGCGATGGTGCAATGTATTGTCTATGTCCCTCAGCTTACGTTACTTTTGTTGACAATTTCCCTTGAGACTAAGATATTTTTCCTCCATGCATGCCATACTGAGGGCATCTCTTCTTAAACATTCATGGTCAATTCCTGCTCCAAGGTGTTACAGTTTGTATTAACAAATCATAGTTCTGCATTAATGACCACGTTTGTGCACTCGAACACATTCTATCTTTTATTTGTCTTTTTACCTCGCGCAAGCTTGGCGTCGACTTTGAGGGTTGGTTTCGACTTACTCGTGTATTGCGATGCGTGCAGAAAGAGTACGAAGCGCAAATCTGAGCCGAAAGTCATCAAAAAGCAGGCGAAGAAGGTTAAGACGAAAGATCCTAACGCACCCAAGCGACCAGCGTCAGGATTCTTGGTATTCATGTACGTGATTCAACAGTAGTTTTGTCATGCTAGTTCTATCCGCGATTTATCATGTTAACAAACTGACGAATTCTTTTCTCTACGCAGGAGACCTTAATCTCAATTCAAGGTCAATGACACTGTATCCTGATTGTATTACCATCTGAATGCTATCTTTGCCTTAAACTGCTTGCAGGGAGTCATTTCGGAAGACATACAAGGACGCTAATCCTGAATCGAAAGGAGTGGCAGCGGTGAGTATAGATTTCCGCATTTTCCGAGTCCTTTCCCCATTTTCCGCATGTAGGTGTCTGTGTTCCGAATATGACTGTTTAAAGTTACTACCTTATTTGCCGTACTGATAATAATTGTTGTTGCTTATGCAGGCTGCCAAGGCTGGCGGCGAAAAGTGGAAGCAAATGACGGAGGAGGTGAGTTTCGAATGTATATGTTTGAGTGCATAATCGATCCGCTTAAGGGATTGATGAACCGCAACCATACGCTTCCTCACATGTGATTCCTTATTATTGCAGGAGAGAGCTCCATACAATAAAGACGCAGAAGCAAGAAAGCTTAACTACGAGCAAGCCATGACAAATTACAAAAATAAAGGCCCCAAGGTTGGCAATGCGCAGTGATTTCTTCATCCATCTGTACAAATGTTTATGCCTACATTACCATAGTTATTAACACTAAAAATGTCACATTGCCTGGCAGAATGACGAAGGAGAGGTGTCTGAAGCTGCTGCTGAAGATGAGGAGGTGCGTGTCCTGTCTCTTGGCCCTGCTGCAGTTGCTTTAATATGTTTTTCGACTGTCTTCTGATGTCTTTGTCTCTTTGTACAGGAAGCTAATGTCGAGGACGATTAGTCTCACTTCCGAAGCAGGTAGCTATTAAGTGCAGGGGCGGAAAACGGTTCCTTCAAGAGATGAGAAGAAATTCCATTTTTCCACCCTTTTAGCCTGCTTGATTCTTTGAAACATCATCATAACTAGTACTTCCGGTTCTGATGTCTAGTGTAAATAGTGATCCGCGCAGTCTAGGACTTTAGCCCGACCAAGGAAACCGTCCTACTCCGTTGGAAAGAGAGTTGAATGTTGACGTGAAGAATTTAGTAACCATTCATTTTAATTCGTTCACTGTAGTTGCATAACTACCTTAAAGATCTGGATGTATGCTGCATACAAATTGAATTGTTCGAATTGTAGGTCTACCTTCACGAGTACAACAGTCAGTTCTGTCTGGGCACTCTACCTTGGATTTCTTTGAGGTCATCTTTACTTATACCTGCCACCAGCGGCACTCAAATTTGTTCCCGTTTTTTTATTTTTCTTGCACTCTTCTAATCTGTTGTACAGCCTGTTCTTCTATGTTGCACAATGTTCCTAGTTTGCAGCCAACTTCCTTTCTTTGAGAATTTTGTCACGTTCTTAGTGTATTCGAATGCAATGTAATTTGGAGAGTGATTATGTCGTCAAATAAACAAATACAAAAACCCTCAGACACCAACATATTTGGAATGAAAAATATTCTCATATAGTTGTGTTAATGATCATAATATAATGTCGCAACTGTGGATTAAAAATTTTGCACGGCTCTGTTCAATCAGAATTAACACATCTACGTAAAACATACCTTGATGTGTTCAATTGGCCGACACAGCTGTGAATGGTTAAATCTTCAAAATAATGTCACAAAATTTGCAAATAAATCGCACATACAATCAGGCAGTAATTTCAGACAGTTGTGTCATTGACATCTGATAATTAATTGAAGCCACTTAAAACCACAATTGAAAGGGACCTTAATGTTTTAATTGTGATCTCAATACTAAAGATTTCATTATTTATTTATCAACTTACAGTTGGAAGATAGTGCATATCTATGTCACATTTTCAATCATTAGGGTGAAACAAAACTTTTCTAACAATGGCTTCAGCAAGTCCAACATGTTCACAAATCAAGTTTCAATGATGGAAAAAAAAAGTTTCTTTGTCTTCATAAGATGTTACAAGATCTTACTCTATCCATTTGTTAGGATTCATAATTGTCTCTTTTGAAGGAATTAAAATATTTGATATAGATTGTTGTTTTGCTCTAATCTTTTTATTTATAGAAGACAATGACAAAAATAAAAAGCAACAACAAATACTTAAGAAGAAACCAAATATTAATTTTTAATCATCAACCTTAACTTTTCTATGTACTTTGCATTGAATTCTTTCTAGCTTTACTCCAACATATTATTGAATGTAATTTTATTTCCTTCATATATATCCTCAACACATTATTATCTTGTTGTCAAAATATATAATGAAGTTCTAAGGATCTTGATAAATTCTTTTGCAGTATATAATACAAAAATATTAACTTCAAGTCATTTATATTGTAGAAGATTGTGTCACAGATATACATAGCTATTCTAATAAATACCTATATGATTAGATAGAAGTAGGTAAAAGTAGATAAAAGTAGGTTAATCTCATAATACCTTCTAGAGAAGCTTCCTAAAAGCTTCATAGATGCTGCTTTGACTTTACATGTATTTGTAGTTAATTAATAGGTATGAAACTTGGTCAACAAGTTAATTACATCTTAGTAACTTGTGAAACAAGCTAACTATGTAGTATACTTAAAAAAAACTTGCCTTAGAAGTTAAGATATATGTCTTGTAAAATCAACATGTTTTAGAAGTCTTATTGGACATTGCTTCATAGTTCCTAGTTAAGAGTACATATGGAAGCAAGAGTGAAGCCTTCTTCACTCTTGTCAATGCCTTTCTAGTTCTTAGTCTTGTTTTAAGACTTTTTTGTTTTATTATTTTTATTTTTGGCAATAACTATTCTAATTCAATATTATATCATCTTTGAATATTTTTCTAATTCTTTTCAATGACACAAGAGCATATTGAAGATTTTTTTTCTTCAAGATTCATGTCCTAGACAGTTTGATAAAAGTCCTAACTTACTAATTTTATCTTCTTTTAGAAGTGAATAGATTACCATACTTCTATTTTTGTATTTTCAAAGTTACAAACTATCCACTTTTAAACAAAAAATCTTATTTTTTAATACTAATATTTCTTTTAAAGACAAATGATTATCTCTCTTTGTGGAAATTTTCATTTGGTATTAGAAGTTACGGATTATCATCATTTAATTTAACTTTTTGAATTTGTTTGAATTATCTATAGAAAAAAAGATTATGGATACTACTCTCAATAGAAGTGAGAATAAATTTGCAATTATTGTAGATCTTCATGAGCTTCTCAACACTCAAAGAGTGGAAATCTCATGTATTTCCAACATGAATCATGGAGGTACTATGCCTACGCGTATGGAAGAAGTTTAGAGTATGCAATAAAAAGTTGTATAATTGAAGAAAGCAAGTAGATCAATCTTACAACCAAATCTAGGGAGTTTTGCTTATATAAGTATGATGGAGATAAGGATTAATATATTTGAGAAGTTTGATGGAACAAGATCAAAATTTTGAGGATTTCAGCAACGAGTCAAGTTCTATTTAAGGTTATATCCTTTCTATTATTCCAATGGATTTACTCAAGTTGGATTTATAGGTGCACTTCTATCAAGAAGTGCTCTCTCTTAGTTTGCATCTTTAATAGAACAAGATTCATGACTCTTTTATGATTTGAATTCATTCTTAGAAGTATTTAAGGCCAAATTTGGTAAAACTAATCAAAAAAGAGTAGAAGAGATTAGGCTCTTATCTTTATAGCAAGGATCATGGTTAGCTACCATATATGTTGCTCAATTTGAAAACTTTGCTTGTGATGTGGACTGGAATGACAAAGCCCTTATCAATCAATTTTAATATGAGTTGAAGGATTATATCAAAGATTTTTTATTGACAATGCCAAAGGCAAAATCTTTGGAATAAATTATTGTTCAAGCTATTGCATGTCACAATCAGTTATTTAAAAGAAGTTAAGAAGTAAGATATGGCTAGAAAAAAATAAATCAAATTATGATGGCAGATTCTAATTTTTCAAAAACTTATTCATCAAGGCCAAAACCAATGCAAGTTGATATGATACATTTTAAATCTCTCACAAAGCAGGAAAAGACTTGATAACGTTAAGAAGGCTCATGCTTATATTGTAGAGAAGCTAAATACACTACTCAATATTCTCTAAAGAAACAATGCAACCACAAAATAAGAAGCATGGTTGCCAAAGAAGAGGATGTGTCAGAAAATATCAAAAAATAAGTTTCTCCAACTACAATAGGAACCGTGCAAATGAAATCTTGCATAATTCCTAATAAAGGTCCTATTCTCTCATAAAATCCTTCACCTTGTTTTACAATAGAAGTTTATTTAGGATCAAAAAATCACAAAGTTTTACCTTTGTTAGATTTAAGAGTCTTAGTCTATTTTATAGACAAAGATTTTATCAAAAAATAAGAGATATTGTTAGTTAAAAAAACTAAATTTATACATATGGAAGTCATAGATAGTCGTTTGCTATCTTCTAAAGATATTATATATGAGATTGTTTATTTAGATATATCAATTATAGATCATAATAACATAATAATATTTATTATAATAAGATTTCTTTTTAATTTGATTATTTTAGGATTATTTTAATTAAAAAAATTACAATCCTTAAATAGATTTAATTTTTGTTAATCTGAATTTTTTTGATAATTTAATCCAAAATTCCATTAATCAAATAAAAATACATAAGTTTAATACATCCAAACATTTACTGGTAGGTACAAAAGCTTTTATGCATGCCACAAAAGAAGGATTATCTTTTTGTTTTATATGCCATGCTCATTTTTGATAGTGAAAAGTCATCATGTGGTATTCTTAGCCAGTATTGAGATTTCTAGGATGTTTTTGAAAAAAAAAATATAAATATTCTTCTAAAGCATTGCTCTTATGATTGTTCCATTGATCTTTACAAAGGAGCTCAACTACCATTTGGACTAATCTATAGCTTATCACAAAATGAGTTGGTTGCATCCAAGGAGTACATTGACAAGAACTTGGCTAAAAGTTTCATATGTCATTCTAAATCTTGAGTTGGGGCTCCTATCTTATTTGTAAAGAAAAAAGATTGATCTCTACAGATGTGTGTGGACTATGAAAGACTCAACAAGATCACCATGAAGAATAGATATCATCTACCTTTGATTTTAGGACTTTTTGATCAAGTCAATCAAGCAAAGATCTATACAAAAATAGATCTACAAAGAGTATATAATGTGGTATGCATTAAAGAAGGAGATGAATGGAAAACTATGTTTTGAACCAAGTATGGGAATTTTGAGTATAATGTTATGTCTTTTGGATTCACTAATGTACTAGTTACTTTTCAACATCTAATGAATGAAGTCTTTTGTGATTTTTTTTAATGATTTTGTCATTTATTATTTACACAACATCTTTATCTATTCTAAGAATGTACAAAAAACATAAAATTTATGTTTATTATGTATTACAAAAATTTAGAGATGTAAGATTATATGCAAAGTTAAAAAAGTATATATTCTATACTATTCAAGTTGACTTCTTATGATACATTATTTCCAACAAACGGCTAATGATGGATCCAAAGAAGCTCAAGACTACCATAGATTTAAAGATTCTTAGAAAAGTTAGAATTGTGCAATACTTTTTAGTCTTTGTTAATTATTATGAGATCTTCATCAAGAATTTTCTCAAGTTTCAACTCTACTTATACGTTTGACTTGTAAAGACAAATTTGAGTAGAGTAAAGAAGCCAAAGCATCATTTGATACTTTAAAAAAAGACTTTACTATTATATCAATCTTATATTGTATTAACTTCTTTAAGGTATTTTTTTATAGAAATAGATGCATCAGAATTTATCTTGGATGCTGTATTATCATAAATGAGAGCAAATGACAAATTCCATCTAATAGCTTCTATTTTAAAAAATATTTTGCAGCCGTGATTAATTGAGAAATTCATGATAAAGAGCTCTTTGCAATCATGGATTCATTTTAAGAATGATATCATTATTAAGAAGGTACCTTCAGTCCAGTCACCTTATATACAGATCATAAGAACTTCAAGTATTTTATATCAATATGTGATTTGAATTGTTACCAAGCTTGTTGAAGCATATTTTTATCAAGATTTGATTTCAAGTTCACTTATCTATTTAAAAAACAACAAGGTTTATCAAATGCCCTTTCTAAATGTACTTTTATTGTATCAAAGAAGAAGATGCATCTTTTCATCAACAAAGAGAAATTTTCTTGAAGCTAAAGTATTTTCACCTTCGAGCAATAAAATCAACATTAACTATTGATTCAATATTTTAGAAGCAAATTCAATTAAGTAGGTCCTCTAATCTTCTTATCGATGATATCAATAATAATTCTTTTAAATCTCATGATACTTCCAAGTTCAAATTCAAGAATAATCTACTCTATTTTGAATGCAATTATATGTTTTAGAAGGTTGAACACAATTACAAGTTCTTCAAACTTCTCATGATTTTTCAATAGCTAGGTATTTTTGATATAACAAGATTTTGAAGGTAATGTCGAGAGATTTTTGATGGCCTCAAATGTGGAAGGCAATTAAAGACTTTAAGTTGGTACATTTAATACCATGTATAAAATCTATCATAGGTAAAAAAATGACTAAGTTTTTTTTAACAACATCTATTACTATCATGGATTGCCTAAGGATATTATATCAAATAAAGAGACTTAATTTATATGAAGATTTTAGAAAATTCTTCTTGAGATTTTAAAGAGGTATATAAAACTTTCTTTGGCTTTTTATCTTCAAACTTATGGGCAATTGAAATGGGTGAATTAAGTACTGGAGCAGTACTTGAGGTATACTATCAACTATCATTAAAATGATTAGACAACTCTTTTACTATTGGTAGAATTTATATCCAATAAATTGACAAATTCTTCCATTCATCAAACATCTTTCTTTATCAATTATGGTTATCATCTGTCAAGGACAAGAACTCGATGAAAAAGCCATTCAGATGAGTGAGCCTGCACTCAAAGAAAGGTAACAAAATATAAATAAACAAGTATATATATTGAAAGAGAAACTTGAATGGCTATTGCCAAAAGACAAAGAAACTACAGATTCTTGAAACTAGACTAGAAGTAAGAAAGGAGTTGACAAGAGTGAAGAAGGCTTCACTCTTCTCTCTATATATACTATCTAAGTAAGGGCTACGTGGCGACATTCTAGGACCTCCAATATGTGTTGACTTTGTAGGACACATGCCTTGACTTACAAGGTAAGTTTTTTCTACGTGTGGGCCACATAATTAGCTTGGTCTTCAAGCTAATAATATGTGTGGCACAAGGCCAACTTGTTGACCACGTTTCTAAACCAAAAAGTCAATTAAAGACACCTTTGAAGTCAAAGCACTGTCTATGAAGCTTCCATAGCAAATACTATAGAATTAACTTACTTTTACCTACTTTTACTTACTTCTATATATTTATACATGTAATTATGAGTATGTCCGTGACATTACCCCTTCTTCTAGGGACGAGTTCCATGAAAAGCGATCATTATATGTTGAGGAAATCTATGATGTGACGAATTGTATTCGCCACATACTCTGATCTTTGTTCTCTTCGAAGATGATTGATAGGGCCTCTCAACCGTCGGTAGTGACCCATACCAGGGCGAGAAGACCACCCAATTATTTGATCATTGTTGAGACATTCATAACTTCCTTCGAATAGAACATTTGGAATACCTTCAGGAATTGTTCCTATTTCTAGTAAAATCACCAAACATCGGGAGTCCCTTCCCAAGTTGTGATGTCAAACGCATTATATCTCGCAATCTATTCAAGAAAGAACATGTCGTTCTTAAAGATCTTCATCTCGATCGCGTCGTCTTGAAGGTTGTGACAATGATAATATCTTATTCGGTAGGTCAATAAATGAAGGCTCTTGAGTCGAATCCGTTGGTTGTTGGTTCTCCATCTCTTGAGCGTCACAACTACAAAGAAGCTACAAACAAGGATTGAAAGTAAAATGTTATCTTGCCTAGATGTTTCTTTTATAAAGAAGGTTTTCATCTTGATTTTGATGGATGTCGTCGATGAAAAGCCTCCACTACCTTTGCTGCATTTGAAAGATTTTTTATTGGCTCCCATATGCGTTCACTAATATCATATCCATGCCAATGGACAAAATATTCTAATTTATTTTGGCACCGCCTTGAATCTAAAACTTCTTCTACTTCAAGCTCTTCATTATTGTCCACTTCTATAGGAGGAGGTGGAGTTTGTCTTCTTCTTGATATGTCCATTGTCTTGTATGGTTCAAGAAGAGACACGTGGAATACTTGATGGATTTTCATTGACTCCGATAGATGTAAACGATATGCAATTGGATTGATTTGTGCAGAAATAGAAAATGGTCCCAGCCTTCAATAGTCCAACTTGTCACAAAGACGAGTGGTCTTCATATTGCGATGAAGTAGCCATACCTTATTACCTAAGTAGAATGGTAGTTTTTTCTTTCGATAGACATCTGCATTGATCTTTTGTTGTTCTTCAGCTTCTTTTAACTGCACCTTCATCGTTGCATGTAGCTCTAACAAAAGAATTGCCAAATCTTTTGCAGCAGGATTATTAACTTTTGAAAAGTCAAAAGTATTAAGTCATGGATGATAACCATAATTAGCAAAGAAAGGTGTTTGTTTTGTAGAAGAATGTACCATATTATTCTAAGCTAACTCTGTCAATGGCAAAAGAGTTGTCCAATCATCTTGTTAGTAGTTAACGATACATCTTAAATACTACTCCAAAACTTCATTAATACGTTTCGTTTGTCCATCAATTTGAGGATGGAATATTGAAAATAGTTTTACATTCATTTTTAGAATCTTAAAAAGAATCCACCAAAATCTTGATACAAATTGAGTTCTCCTATCTGATATAATATCCTTGGATAATCCATGATAGCGATAGATATTGCCAAGAAAGAACTTAGCTGTTTCTTTACATGTGATAGATTTTGTACACGGTATAAAATGTGCCATCTTGGTAAAGTGATCTACTATCACGAATATAGAGTCATAAGAACCTGAGATTAGAAGATCCGTGACAAAGTCCATAGAGACAGAAGACCATGGTTGTTCTGGAATGGATAATGGCTGAAGAAGTCGAAAAGGTCGATGATGAAGAGTTTTTGATCTTGAGCAAACATCACATGATTATACAAAATCTTTAACTGCCTTTCACATTTGAGGCCACCAAAAATTCCTAGATATCAGCTCCAAAGTCTTACTGTATCCAAAATGTCATGCTGTTGGGAAGACATGACAAGCTTGAAGAATATGTAAACGTGCTTCTCCTTTTGGAACATATATGCGTCCTTCAAAATAGAGTAGATTGTTCTTGAACTCAAATTTAGATGGATCATGAGATTTAGAAGAATTATTCTTGATATCATGAACAAGAGGTTGTAAAGACATACTTAACTGGACTTGCTTGAGAAAAGTTAAATCAATAGTCAATGTTGATTTTATTGCTCGAAGTTGAAATTACTCCGGCTTCAAGAAAACCGTTCTTTATTGCTCAAAAGCTGCATCTCTTTCTTTAGGTATAAGATAAAAACGTCTAGACAAGGCATCAGACAAACCTTATTGTTTTCTTGGTCGATAAGTGATGATGAACTCAAATCTTGATAAAGACATGCTCCAACGAGCTTGACGACGATTTAATATGTATGCTGACATGAAATACTCGAGGTTCTTGTGATCCGTATACATAGTGATTGAACTATAAGTGTCTTCTAGATAATGACGCCATTCTTGAAAAGAATCCACAATTGCAAGAAGTTCTTAGTCATGGATTTTATAATTGATTTCTGTTGCTCAGAATTTTCTTGAAGGAAAGGCTATTAGATGAAGTTTGTCATCTATTCCCATTTGTGACAAATCGCTGTCGTATTACGTGCTTTCTTGCTCGAGAATGCGTCGGGCCTCTCGCTGTAGAAGGTAGTATGGAGATTCGCCGATAGTCTAGCAGTCTATCAGTTTTGACTATTGGAATATAAACGACTGCAACAATGTACCATAAATCTATACAGATGCTCTTCGACTGCTTGTCGAAATCCTTTTTGCCCCAGCCAGTAGGTCTCTAGACGTTATAGAGAACCCCGAACAACCCAAACTGTTAATCTTCAATACCGCTTTGTACTTACGATCTTGTATCCACTGACTGTCTTGTTAGATTAACCCAATAAATTTCATTCACTCCGCATACTCAATCCTATAGACACCGTTTTAATCCTTCAATCACAGACGTAACTCGATTTCACAAAACAGTCAAGAGTATTCAAACCCACTTCATTAAAAATTCCGATTCACCATTACAATACTGACTTCAGCAGCGATTGCCTCAGTCTTCCCAAAACTCTACAAAGAAGAAAAATCCAAATTCTATGTCTTTCCTTCTCCGACCCGAAGCATGAAGCTCCTCTTCTCTAATCCCCTTGATCTTCAAAAACCTCTAAAGAAAATCGAACTAGTAACCTTGCAAAAGCTTGAAAACTAGCTCCCCCCCAATTCCTAGAAAAAAAACCCCCCTTTTCAAAACTATATCCCCCCTAACCTTATCCTCTGAATTTCTTCAATCTTCCGTCTTAGATCCGGAATTGGCTCCCACCGTCAAGCTTGGATCCGAAATTGGCTCTCGCCGTCAAGCTTGGATCTGAAATTGTCTCTCGCCGTCAGAGCTTTTTCCTTCGTTTTTACCTTTAAGAAATCCATTTATCGAAAACAACATTCCCTGAAATGGCACAGAGAACAGGACAACCTGAAACAGAATCAAACCCCGTAATCGGGACCACATTGAGTCGCCCGACCAATTCAGGTCTCATATTGGATAAGAGTCCAGTAGTAACCTGGATGTTCCCATAATTGGGTCAAATTGGTCATCGTGTCGGATTGGCTAACACCCGTAGTAAGACCTGGATTTCCTATAATTGGGTTGACCGGCCAATTTAGGTCTCATATTGGATAAGAAGACCCGGATTGGATTCTCGAAATTAGATCCAATTGGCTCTTCGAACCCGTTGTCGTGTTGTAATACGAGTATACAGTGAAAATAAAAAGAAAGGAGAATTTTATTAATATTCAGTTACCTCGAATATTGGGAGCATCGACCAACTCCAGTACAAATACTGAGTGGTCAGGTTCAGTCACCCCGTTACAGTCAGCCGGGGCATACTGAAATGCTCCATTCGATTCTAATAACGGGAGTTAGAAGGATGAGAAGGACCAATTCACACGACGGATTTAAAGAGCCAATTGGATCTAATTTCGAGAATCCAATCTGGGTCCTCTTACCGAATATGAGACCTGTATTGGTGGGGCAACCCAATGCAATCTAGTTACGAGAAAATTCGGGTCTTACTACGGGCCTCAGCCAGTCTGACGCGAAGACCAATTTGACCCAATTATGCGAGCATCCGGGTTACTACGGGCATCTTACCCAATATGGGACCTGAATTGGTCGGGCGACTCAATGTGGTCCCGATTACGGGGTTCGATTCTGTTTCGGGCTGTCCTATTCTCTGTGCCGTTTCAGGGAACGTCGTTTTCGGTAAATGGATTTCTTAAAGGTAAAAACGGAGGAGAAAGCTTGACGACGAGAGCCAATTTCGGATCCAAGCTTGAGGTGGGAGCCAATTCCGGATCTAAGACGGAAGATTGAAGAAATTTAGAGGATAAGGTTAGGGGGGAATCGGGGGGGAGCGGGTTTTCAAGCTTTTGCAAGGTTACCAGTTCGGTTTTTTTATTGGAGGTTTTTGAAGATCAAGGGAATAAGAGAGAGGAGCTTCATGCTTCGGGTCGGAGAAGGAAAGACATAGAATTTGGATTTTTCTTCTTCATAGAGTTTTGGGAAGACTGAGGCAATCGCTGCTGAAGTCAGTGTTGTAATGGTGAATCGGGATTTTTAAATGAAGTGGGTTTGAATACTCTTGACTGTTTTGTGAAATCGAGTTACGTCTGTGATTGAAGGATTAAAACGGTGTCTATAGGATTAAGTATGCGGAGTAAATGAAATTTATTGGGTTAATCTAATAGGACAGTCAGTGGATACAAGATCGTAAGTACAAAGGGGTATTGAAGATTAACAGTTTGGGTTGTTCGAGGTTCTCTGTAACGTCTAGAGACCTATCGGCTGGGAAAGAAAAAAAAGACTTCGACAAGCAGTCGAAGAGCATCCGTATAGATTTACGGTACATTGTTGCAGTCGTTTATATTCTAGCAGTCAAAAACTGATAGACTGCTTGACTATCGGCGAATCTCCATACTACCTTTTACAGCCAGACGCCCGGCGCGTTCTCGAGCAGGAAAGCACATAATACGACATAAGTGGTGAATCAGACGTGAAAGCTTGAGGTAGAAGGTATAGGATTTCGGTTGATTTTATCTTTATTTTTATGGAAAACGAAAATAAAAATTTTGAAGGATTTTTGGGAGAAGTTTCTGGTGGGGAGTCTTCTAAAGGACAAGGTATGCACATGGATCCGTCTATTGCTAGTTTGTTTCAAGCCTTTTCATTGTCAATGCAGCAACAGCAAAGCAATGATCGAAAGGAAGCTTTGGCAACCAAAGCATTGCAAGCAGTGGTCAATAAAATTGATCAATTTGATGGGAGGAATATTTCAAGGTATTTAAGATGTTATGTTCGTGAAATGGAATTAAATCGGATTTCTGAGAAGAAAACCGTTGCACTATTTGGACTTGCCACGATATCGGAGATAAGGGACCACATTACATCGATTACGGATCGTTGTGGGAATTCATGGGAGGATTTTTCACATGCATTGAAAGACGAATATTTCTTAGAAGATGCTGATCGCGTTACTAAGAAGCTGTTTCTAGGATGGATTGAACGGCCCAATAAGAATTTGGAAGCAACAGAGCTACTAAGGGAATTTGAGAGGCAGTACTCTCAATTATCGAAGGTAGAAAAATTGACATTGGAGCCAAACAAAGTTGATCTATTTCTTCAAGCTGCTGATGGAGAATTGCAAGAGAAATTAGAACCCCTTCTTGAAGACAAAGAAGAAGATGAAGGATTGACAACAAAGTGGAAGAACGTTGAAGATGCGGTGGGGTTGCTTACAAAAAAAAAAAAAGGAAGGATAGGAGCAATATTCCGAAAACAGTACAAGCACCCAAAGCTCCAGTACGTACAACACCACCAACAATGCCTACAGTTCAACCTTCGACATCCTTGTCAAAGAAAGCAGATATGGGTATGGAAGAAATTATACGAGGAATGCGAGATCTTCAAATCAAATTGGCAAGACTTGAAGAGAATACTTCTATAAACAATTCGAAGAATGTTTCAAAACAAGGATATGTACAAAGATGCATTTGGTGTGATGATGCTTCACACACTAGAAAAGATTGCAATGAATTTAATAATATGATATGGCAGGGAATTATTTGCTGGAAAGATGGGAAGATAGCATTGAAAGATAGGGAGGATCTTCTTCAAACCAATTTTGGCAAGGGAGGAATGAGAGCATTGGTTCAAGATTACTTAAAAGAGCATGAAACAGTAGCACGAGAAAGTGCAAGTTATGGTGCTAGAGTAGATGATGAAATTGGTGGAAGTACGGAAACTAGTTAGTTTTGGGCTTCTGCCGTTTCTACAATGCAAGAAGGGAAATTACCTCGAGAAGCGTTATTGAGAACTGTAGCTACAATACGAGATAGAACAGGTTGGGAGGATCCTGTTGAGTCTCTTTCAGTTCATGCATATATTGCTAAGATCCAACATGAAGCTTTGATGGAAGAAAAAAGACGAGGAAATTTTGATGATACGAGAGAAGGAAATTCTTTTAAGAGGCAAACTCGAGGAGACAAGGCTCGGGAGGTAGCTTCACAAGAATTGCTTGTAAAGGATACCTCAGCATCATTGGGAGAAAAAACAATGGAGACAAAAGATAAGGGCAAATCAATTGCTTATAAGCTACTTTCTGACATTGAAGCAGCAACAAATTTGAAAGGGGTGTTGGAAGAACGTATATTAAATGCTAAGGTAGAATTCACATTGAAAGAAGTCTTAGAAATTGCAAAGAGGGAGTTTCATGATGTTATCATTGACAGCATTAAGCGAAAGAGGCAATTAATGGGCGAAACTGGAATGAGTCATGCTATTGATGCAAGAATATGTAGAGATGAAGAAGAGGTTGATATTGGTTACAAGCAACCAACAAATGAAAAGGATGGGTATAATCAACGAGTACGGTTCAAAGATTCTAGTGACAAGGAAATGGAAACTTTGAGCCATTATACTCAAAAGCATTGGGCAAGGGCAACTACTGAGGTATTGGTGAAGGTAGGAGATATAGATGAACCAATAGTTGCTTTGGTCGACCATGGTTCTGAAATAAATCTCATGTCTAAAGATCTTTATAAGAAGCAAAAATGGCCAATTGATATGGAACATGGATGGGCAATACGAGCGGCTAATAACACACGAGGCGAATTATATGGAGCTTATCCAGATGTCAAAATTCGGATTGGGGATGTTGCTACGGAGCAACATTTCTTCGTTCAAGATACAACGTCTTATCCGTTGATTTTAGAACAACCTTATATCACGGCAACACGGATGGAAACAAAAGTACTTGACGATGGTTCTGCTTATGCAAGGGTACGGAGCGAAGATGGGAGGAAAGCTGTACAATTTCTAACAGTACCTCATAACCATGAACGGAATCGAGATAGGTTGAGGGAGAAACCATTGCCAAAGATTGTTGAAGGATTTAAGGATTTTGGGGAGGTACCACTGTAAAGCGAGATTATGGAGGTACTAAAGAGGAGATACTCTCGCGAGATGAAGGTGCCTTTGATGCGAGTTTTATTGGTATATTGGAGAATGGAAATATTATGTATAAGAAAGTTGATGATTTTAAAAGAAAAGAAAAAAAAAGATTATATGATATTAAAGGACAGTTACGCAAGATAGGTACATTGCAAGATGATGAGAGGATTTTGGGTGTTTATGAAGAAAATGGACTGGAAGATTCATTGGAATTGATTACATCTATTGGGTTAGGGGATAATGATAAGATTGTTGAGATTCATTCGAGAGAGGTTTATACCATGCTTGAATCTTTTCAAGCACCAGAAGTCACAGTAGAGACGAGATATAAAACAGTAGATAAGAAGGTAAAGCCTGTTGCCGGACCATTACTAGAGCATTCTAAAGAACAAATGGGAGAAGCATCAAAAGAAGCAAGTTTAAGAGATCCAATGAGTATTGGACATCAGTTTACTGAAGAGACTTTTGAAGAATTGAAGATTGGTTCTGATGGTTCTTTATTGCCGGAGGAAATTACTTGCTTCAAAAAGATGTTGGCTAAACAAGGTAGATCGTTTGCCTTCGAATCTCATGAAATTGGGTGTGTGGATCCAAATATTATAACACCTATGGTTATCTTCACTGTACCGCATGTACCTTGGAATCTAAGACCGATTCTAGTACCGAGGGCATATTTACCTAAATTGGTGGAACTATTGAAAGAAAAAATAAAGATGAAAATATTCGAACCTTCATTTGCGCTGTATTCTAGTGGATGGTTTACGGTACCTAAGAAGAATGGGTCACTATGGTTTATTCAAGATATGCAGCCGGTGAATGCTGTAACTGTTAGGAATGCAGGAATTGGACCTATTGTGGATGAATTTGCTGAGGCGTTTGCTAGAAGGGCGATCTATTCAATGGGTGATTTGTATTCAGGTTATGATCAATTTCAACTTGCCGAAGGAAGTAGAGATATGACAACGATGAGGACACCGCTTGGATTAGTTAGAATGTGAACTCTTCCTCAAGGCGCGACCAACTCAGTTGCGCATATGATGAATGGGATGAATAAGGTATTGAGAGATTTTATTCCGGAAAAGACTATGCCTTTTCTGGATGATGTTCCTATAAAAGGGTGCAGAGAAGGAGACAAGGATGAAACTTTAGATACGAGGGGGTGTCGCAGATATGTTGTTGATCATATACAAGATTGTGAAAAGATTTTAACTCGGCTTGGAGAAGTTCATCTTACATTATCGGGTATGAAGTCCGTATTTGGAGTGCGAGAGGTTGTAATTGTTGGACATTTATGCGGATCTTACGGAAGAAAACCAGATCTGACTAAAGTTGATGCAATTGGAAGGATGAAAGAGCATTGTGATTCTTTAACAGAGGTTCGCAAGTTTTTGGATGCATGTGTATTTTATCGAATCTGGATCCCTCATTTTGCTCACATAGCGGATCCATTATATGAACTGTTATGCAAGGGTTACCGATTTAAATGGGAAGAAAGACATATTCAGGCAATGCAAAGATTGAAGAAATTATTGATGTCACCTCCAATATTGAGGAAGGTTGATTATAAGTGCAATAGACCAGTGATTCTTACTGTGGACGCTAGTCCAATTGCCATTGGATGGACTGTGGGTCAAGATGATTCGAATGGGAGTAGATTTGCAGTTCGATTTGGGACTAAAGTTTTAAGTATTCGCCAGCGTGCATATTCGCAAGTCAAAAGAGAACTTTGGGGAGTCGTTTTGGCTATGAAAGCTGAAAAGGACTATTTGATTGGGGCAGTAGTAGTAATTGAAACAGATTGCTTGCCATTGCTTGGAATGATTATTAACTGTTCAATGCCTGATATTGCAATGTTGAGATGGATTGCTTATATTAAGTCACTAAATCCAGAATTTAAGCATATCACTGAAAAGGACAATTTAGTAGCAGACATGCTATCTCGAGCAAGATACGAGAGGGAAGACGAAATGGTTGAAGACATTGATGATGTCGGATTGAAATTCTATTCAATATCAAATCTCAACAGAAAAGACAAGCTATTTCTTGAAGAATCTTATGAAGGAGACTTATTGGATATTGGTCATTATTTGAATACCTTGTCTAAGCAGGAGAATTGGTCTACAGAAAAATTCAAACAAATAAGAAAAAAAAGCCTATGGATTTTTACTTCGAGATGGATTCTTATGAAAGAGACCGAAGAAAGGAATTGGGATGCCACTACGAATGATAGGCAAAAGGGAAGAAAAACTAAAATTATTAAAGGAGTTTCATGATAGTTTATGGGCAGGGCATAGAGGAATCTGGGCTACTTTTGCTAAACTCAAGGAACGATATTGGTGGAAAAATATGTATCGAGATGTGCTCTCATTTGTAGAGTCATGTGAAATCTGTCAATCGTATTCTAATATCTGACATCGAGATGGTCTTCATCCTACGTATCCTCTGGCTATTCATTTTAAATGAGTTGTTGATTTGGTTATTATGCCGGTTGGATTATGGCAGATGAGATATTTGGTTTTAGCTCGTGAAGATTTATCAAATCAAGTAGAAGGAAGAGCATTGAGGACAAAATCTACAGAGGAGATTCGTAGGTTTTTGCTTGAAGATGTCATTTGCCGTTACGGGTGCATAGGAAAAATCACTGCAGATCGTTGAGAATTAAATGCACAAGAAGCTCGTAAGTTCTTTGAAAGATGTGGAGTTAAACTATCACTGACTACTGCTTATAATCCGGAAGGGAATGCAAAAAGCGAACGCAGTCACCCGCCGATTGTGAAAGCATTGGTTAAAGCTTGTAATGGGAAAGTTAAAGAGTGGCCACGGCTTTTTTTCATTTGCATTATGGGCTGATCGAACAACACATAGTTTGGTGACAAGATATATGCCAGTAGAACTTATGACAGGTCAAAAACCAATTATGCCGATTGAAGAAAGGGTACTTACTTGGAGTATGCTACCATGGGAAGATGGATTGACGAGAGAAGAACTTCTGGCTATTAGGATTCGACAATTGGAGCAAAGAACGGAAGATGTCCAGATAGCATTGGAAAGGTTAAAAAGAGCAAGGTTACAAAACAAAGCGCGATTCGATAAGCAACATCGATTGAGACCAAAAGCAATCGAGGAAGGTGACTGGGTACTTGTTTATGATAATAGTCTGGATAATCAACATAGTACTTTGCGGAAATTTTCAAAACATTGGTTTGGACCATATGTTGTAACAACTGTTCATGATAATGCGACTTACTCATTACGGGAGTTAGATGGTACAAAATTGAAAATATCAATTGTAGGGAAGCGAGTAAAAATATTTAAACGAAGACATGCAGAGATGAATATGGAAGACCTTAATGAAGGTATAGAGATTCCGCAGCAAGAAGATGAAAGTGATATGGATAATGAAGGTGACGAAGACGAACTGGACAAAGACATAGGGGATATATTCTGAATCAAACAGCAATTGGGTAAATTGGTGCATACCGGAGGATGCACAAGTTCAGAGGGGGTGGATGTCGTGTTGTAACACGAGTTTACAGTGAAAATAAAAAGAAAGGGGAATTTTATTAATATTCAGTTACCTCGAATATTGGGAGCATCGACCAACTCCAGTACAAATACTGAGTGGTCAGGTTCAGTCACCCCGTTACAGTCAGCCGGGGCATACTGAAATGCTCCATTCGATTCTAATAACGGGAGTTAGCAGGATGAGAAGGACCAATTCACACGACGGATTTAAAGAGCCAATTGGATCTAATTTCGAGAATCCAATCTGGGTCCTCTTACCGAATATGAGACCTGTATTGGTGGGGCAACCCAATGCAATCTAGTTACGAGAAAATTCGGGTCTTACTACGGGCCTCAGCCAGTCTGACGCGAAGACCAATTTGACCCAATTATGCGAGCATCCGGGTTACTACGGGCATCTTACCCAATATGGGACCTGAATTGGTCGGGCGACTCAATGTGGTCCCGATTACGGGGTTCGATTCTGTTTCGGGCTGTCCTATTCTCTGTGCCGTTTCAGGGAACGTCGTTTTCGGTAAATGGATTTCTTAAAGGTAAAAACGGAGGAGAAAGCTTGACGACGAGAGCCAATTTCGGATCCAAGCTTGAGGTGGGAGCCAATTCCGGATCTAAGACGGAAGATTGAAGAAATTTAGAGGATAAGGTTAGGGGGGAATCGGGGGGGAGCGGGTTTTCAAGCTTTTGCAAGGTTACCAGTTCGGTTTTTTTATTGGAGGTTTTTGAAGATCAAGGGAATAAGAGAGAGGAGCTTCATGCTTCGGGTCGGAGAAGGAAAGACATAGAATTTGGATTTTTCTTCTTCATAGAGTTTTGGGAAGACTGAGGCAATCGCTGCTGAAGTCAGTGTTGTAATGGTGAATCGGGATTTTTAAATGAAGTGGGTTTGAATACTCTTGACTGTTTTGTAAAATCGAGTAACGTCTGTGATTGAAGGATTAAAGGGGTGTCTATAGGATTGAGTATGCGGAGTGAATGAAATTTATTGGGTTAATCTAATAGGACAGTCAGTGGATACAAGATCGTAAGTACAAAGGGGTATTGAAGATTAACAGTTTGGGTTGTTCGAGGTTCTCTGTAACGTCTAGAGACCTATCGGCTGGGAAAGAAAAAAAAGACTTCGACAAGCAGTCGAAGAGCATCCGTATAGATTTACGGTACATTGTTGCAGTCGTTTATATTCTAGCAGTCAAAAACTGATAGACTGCTTGACTATCGGCGAATCTCCATACTACCTTCTACAGCCAGATGCCAGGCGCGTTCTCGAGCAGGAAAGCACGTAATACGACACCGTCGTGTGAATTGGTCCTTCTCTTTGTGCTGACTCCCATTATTGGAAACGAACGGAGCATTTCAGTATGCCTCGGCTGACTGTAACGGAGTGACTGAACCTGACCACTCAGTATTTGCACTGGAGTTGGTCGATGCTCCCAATATTTGAGGTAACTGAATATTAATAAAATTGCCCTTTCTTTTTATTTTCATTGTATACTCGTGTTACAACACGACATCCACTCCCTCTGAACCTGTGCATCCTCCGGTATGCACCAATTTATCCAATTGCTGTTTGATTCAGAATATATCCTCTACGTCTTTATCCAGTTCGTCTTTGTCACCTTCATTATCCAAATCACTTTCATCTTCTTGCTGCGGAATCTCTATACCTTCATTAAGGTCTTCCATATTCATCTCTGCATGTCTTCGTTTAAATATTTTTACTCGCTTCCCTGCAATTGATATTTTCAATTTTGTACCATCTAACTCCCGTAATGAGTAAGTCGCATTACTATAAACAGTGGTTACTACATATAGTCCAAACCAACGTTTTGAGAATTTCCGCAAAGTACTATGTTGATTATCCAGACTATTGTCATAAACAAGTACCCAGTCACCTTCCTCGATTGCTTTTGGTCTCAATCGATGTTGCTTATCGAATCGCGCCTTGTTTTGTAACCTTGCTCTTTTTAACCTTTCCAATGCTATCTGGACATCTTCCGTTCTTTGCTTCAATTGTCGAATCCTAATAGCCAGAAGTTCTTCTCTTGTCAATCCATCTTCCCATGGTAACATACTCCAAGTAAGTACCCTTTCTTCAATCGCCATAATTGGTTTTTGACCTGTCATAAGTTCTACTGGCGTATATCCTGTTACCGAATTATGTGTTGTTCGATCAGCCCATAATGCAAATGACAATAGCCGTGGCCACTCTTTAACTTTTCCATTACAAGCTTTAACCAATGCTTTCACAATCGGCGGGTGACTGCGTTCGCTTTTTGCATTCCCTTCCGGATTATAAGCAGTAGTC
Organism: Physcomitrium patens; assembly: GCF_059467195.1. Taxonomy (NCBI): domain Eukaryota; kingdom Viridiplantae; phylum Streptophyta; class Bryopsida; order Funariales; family Funariaceae; genus Physcomitrium; species Physcomitrium patens. Next base: position 5,863,666 of record NC_143426.1, read on the forward strand.
AGTGATAGTTTAACTCCACATCTTTCAAAGAACTTACGAGCTTCTTGTGCATTTAATTCTCAACGATCTGCAGTGATTTTTCCTACGCACCCGTAACGGCAAATGACATCCTCAAGCAAAAACCTACAAATCTCCTCTGTAGATTTTGTCCTCAATGCTCTTCCTTCTACTTGATTTGATAAATCTTCACGAGCTAAAACCAAATATCTCATCTGCCACAACCCAACTGGCATAATAACCAAATCAACAACCCATTTAAAATGAATAGCCAGAGGATACGTAGGATGAAGACCATCTCGATGTAAAAATCCATATGCTTTTTTTCTTATTTGTTTGAATTTTTCTGTAGGCCAATTCCCTTGCTTAGTAAAGGTATTCAAAAAATGACCAATATCCAATAATTCTCCTTCATAAGATTCTTCAAGAAATAAATTGTCTTCTTTGTTGAGATTTGATATTGAATAGAATTTCAATCCGACATCATCAATGTCTTCAACCATTTCATCCTCCCTCTCGTATCTTACTCGAGATAGCATATCTGCTACTAAATTGTCCTTCCCAGTGATATGTTTAAATTCTGGATTTAGTGACTTAATATAAGCAATCCATCTCAACATTACAATATCTGGCGTTGAACAGTTAATAATCATTCCAAGCAATGGCAAGCAATCTGTTTCAATTACTACTACTGCCCCAATCAAATAGTCCTTTTCAGCTTTCATAGCCGAAACGACTCCCCAAAGTTCTCTTTTGACTTGCGAATATGCACGCTCACGAATACTTAAAACTTTAGCCCAAATCGAACTGCAAATCTACTCCCATTTGAATCATCTTGACCCACAGTCCATCCAATGGCAATTGGACTAGCGTCCACAGTAAGAATCACTGGTCTATTGCACTTATAATCAACCTTCCTCAATATTGGAGGTGACATCAATAATTTCTTCAATCTTTGTATTGCCTGAATATGCCTTTCTTCCCATTTAAATCGGTAACTCTTGCATAACAGTTCATATAATGGATCCACTATGTGAGCAAAATGAGGGATCGAGATTCGATAAAATACACATGCATCCAAAAACTTGCGAACCTCTGTTAAAGAATCACAATCCTCTTTCATCCTTCCAATTGCATCAACTTTAGTCGGATCTGGTTTTCTTCCGTAAGATCCGCATAAATGTCCAACAATTACAACCTCTCGCACTCCAAATACGGACTTCATACCCGATAATGTAAGATGAACTTCTCCAAGCCGAGTTAAAATCTTTTCACAATCTTGTATATGATCAACAACATATCTGCGACACCCCCTCGTATCTAAAGTTTCATCCTTGTCTCCTTCTCTGCACCCTTTTATAGGAACATCATCCAGAAAAGGCATAGTCTTTTCCGGAATAAAATCTCTCAATACCTTATTCATCCCATTCATCATATGCGCAACTGAGTTGGTCGCGCCTTGAGGAAGAGTTCACATTCTAACCAATCCAAGTGGTGTCCTCATCGTTGTCATATCTCTACTTCCTTCGGCAAGTTGAAATTGATCATAACCTGAATACAAGTCACCCATTGAATAGATCGCCCTTCTAGCAAACGCCTCAGCAAATTCATCCACAATAGGTCTAATTCCTGCATTCTTGACAGTTACAGCATTCACCGGTTGCATATCTTGAATAAACCGTAGTGACCCATTCTTCTTAGGTACCGTAAACCATCGACTAGAATACGGCGCAAATGATGGTTCGAATATTTTCATCTTTATTTTTTCTTTCAATAGTTCCACCAATTTAGGTAAATGTGCCCTCGGTACTAGAATCGGTCTTAGATTCCAAGGTACATGCGGTACAGTGAAGATAACCATAGGTGTTATAATATTTGGATCCACACACCCAATTTCATGAGATTCGAAGGCAAACGATCTACCTTGTTTAGCCAACATCTTTTTGAAGCAAGTAATTTCCTCCGGCAATAAAGAACCATCAGAACCAATCTTCAATTCTTCAAAAGTCTCTTCAGTAAACTGATGTCCAATACTCATTGGATCTCTTAAACTTGCTTCTTTTGATGCTTCTCCCATTTGTTCTTTAGAATGCTCTAGTAATGGTCCGGCAACAGGCTTTACCTTCTTATCTACTGTTTTATATCTCGTCTCTACTGTGACTTCTGGTGCTTGAAAAGATTCAAGCATGGTATAAACCTCTCTCGAATGAATCTCAACAATCTTATCATTATCCCCTAACCCAATAGATGTAATCAATTCCAATGAATCTTCCAGTCCATTTTCTTCATAAACACCCAAAATCCTCTCATCATCTTGCAATGTACCTATCTTGCGTAACTGTCCTTTAATATCATATAATCTTTTTTTTTCTTTTCTTTTAAAATCATCAACTTTCTTATACATAATATTTCCATTCTCCAATATACCAATAAAACTCGCATCAAAGGCACCTTCATCTCGCGAGAGTATCTCCTCTTTAGTACCTCCATAATCTCGCTTTACAGTGGTACCTCCCCAAAATCCTTAAATCCTTCAACAATCTTTGGCAATGGTTTCTCCCTCAACCTATCTCGATTCCGTTCATGGTTATGAGGTACTGTTAGAAATTGTACAGCTTTCCTCCCATCTTCGCTCCGTACCCTTGCATAAGCAGAACCATCGTCAAGTACTTTTGTTTCCATCCGTGTTGCCGTGATATAAGGTTGTTCTAAAATCAACGGATAAGACGTTGTATCTTGAACGAAGAAATGTTGCTCCGTAGCAACATCCCCAATCCGAATTTTGACATCTGGATAAGCTCCATATAATTCACCTCGTGTGTTATTAGCCGCTCGTATTGCCCATCCATGTTCCATATCAATTGGCCATTTTTGCTTCTTATAAAGATCTTTAGACATGAGATTTATTTCAGAACCATGGTCGACCAAAGCAACTATTGGTTCATCTATATCTCCTACCTTCACCAATACCTCAGTAGTTGCCCTTGCCCAATGCTTTTGAGTATAATGGCTCAAAGTTTCCATTTCCTTGTCACTAGAATCTTTGAACCGTACTCGTTGATTATACCCATCCTTTTCATTTGTTGGTTGCTTGTAACCAATATCAACCTCTTCTTCATCTCTACATATTCTTGCATCAATAGCATGACTCATTCCAGTTTCGTCCATTAATTGCCTCTTTCGCTTAATGCTGTCAATGATAACATCATGAAACTCCCTCTTTGCAATTTCTAAGACTTCTTTCAATGTGAATTCTACCTTAGCATTTAATATACGTTCTTCCAACACCCCTTTCAAATTTGTTGCTGCTTCAATGTCAGAAAGTAGCTTATAAGCAATTGATTTGCCCTTATCTTTTGTCTCCATTGTTTTTTCTCCCAATGATGCTGAGGTATCCTTTACAAGCAATTCTTGTGAAGCTGCCTCCCGAGCCTTGTCTCCTCGAGTTTGCCTCTTAAAAGAATTTCCTTCTCTCGTATCATCAAAATTTCCTCGTCTTTTTTCTTCCATCAAAGCTTCATGTTGGATCTTAGCAATATATGCATGAACTGAAAGAGACTCAACAGGATCCTCCCAACCTGTTCTATCTCGTATTGTAGCTACAGTTCTCAATAACGCTTCTCGAGGTAATTTCCCTTCTTGCATTGTAGAAACGGCAGAAGCCCAAAACTAACTAGTTTCCGTACTTCCACCAATTTCATCATCTACTCTAGCACCATAACTTGCACTTTCTCGTGCTACTGTTTCATGCTCTTTTAAGTAATCTTGAACCAATGCTCTCATTCCTCCCTTGCCAAAATTGGTTTGAAGAAGATCCTCCCTATCTTTCAATGCTATCTTCCCATCTTTCCAGCAAATAATTCCCTACCGTATCATATTATTAAATTCATTGCAATCTTTTCTAGTGTGTGAAGCATCATCACACCAAATGCATCTTTGTACATATCCTTGTTTTGAAACATTCTTCGAATTGTTTATAGAAGTATTCTCTTCAAGTCTTGCCAATTTGATTTGAAGATCTTGCATTCCTCGTATAATTTCTTCCATACCCATATCTGCTTTCTTTGACAAGGATGTCGAAGGTTGAACTGTAGGCATTGTTGGTGGTGTTGTACGTACTGGAGCTTTGGGTGCTTGTACTGTTTTCGGAATATTGCTCCTATCCTTCCTTTTTTTTTTTTTTGTAAGCAACCCCACCGCATCTTCAACGTTCTTCCACTTCGTTGTCAATCCTTCATCTTCTTCTTTGTCTTCAAGAAGGGGTTCTAATTTCTCTTGCAATTCTCCATCAGCAGCTTGAAGAAATAGATCAACTTTGTTTGGCTCCAATGTCAATTTTTCTACCTTCCATAATTGAGAGCACTGCCTCTCAAATTCCCTTAGTAGCTCTGTTGCTTGCAAATTCTTATTGGGCCGTTCAATCCATCCCAGAAACAGCTTCTTAGTAACGCGATCAGCATCTTCTAAGAAATATTCGTCTTTCAATGCATGTGAAAAATCCTCCCATGAATTCCCACAACGATCCGTAATCGATGTAATGTGGTCCCTTATCTCCGGTATCGTGGCAAGTCCAAATAGTGCAACCATTTTCTTCTCAGAAACCTGATTTAATTCCATTTCACGAACATAACATCTTAAATACCTTGAAATATTCCTCCCATCAAATTGATCAATTTTATTGACCACTGCTTGCAATGCTTTGGTTGCCAAAGCTTCCTTTCGATCATTGCTTTGCTGTTGCTGCATTGACAATGAGAAGGCTTGAAACAAACTAGCGATAGATGGATCCATGTGCATACCTTAGTCTTTAGAAGACTCCCCACCAGAAACTCCTCCCAAAAATCCTTCCAAATTTTTATTTTCGTTTTCCATAAAATAAAGATAAAATCAACCAAAATCCAATACCTCCTACCTCAAGCTTTCACATCGGGTTCACCACTTTTTGTCGTATTACATACTTTCGTGCTCAAGAACGCGCCGGACGTCTGGCTGTAAAAGGTAGTATGGAGATTCGCCGATAGTCAAGCAGTCTATCAGTTTTGACTATTGGAATATAAACGACTGCAACAATGTACCGTAAATCTATACGGATGCTCTTCGACTGCTTGTCGAAATCCTTTTTGCCCCATCTAGTAGGTCTCTAGACGTTACAGAGAACCCCGAAGAATCCAAACTGTTAATCTTCAATACCGCTTTGTACTTTTAAACTTGTATTCACTGAGTGTCTCGTTAGATTAACCCAATAAATTTCATTTACTCCGCATACTTAATCCTATAGACACCGTTTTAATCCTTCAATCACAGACGTAACTCGATTTCACAAAACAGTCAAGAGTATTCAAACCCACTTCATTAAAAATCCCGATTCACCATTACAATACTGACTTCAGCAGCGATTGCCTCAGTCTTCCCAAAACTCTACAAAGAAGAAAAATCCAAATTCTATGTCTTTCCTTCTCCGACCCGAAGCATGAAGCTCCTCTTCTCTAATCCCCTTGATCTTCAAAAACCTCTAAAGAAAATCGAACTAGTAACCTTGCAAAAGCTTGAAAACTAGCTCCCCCCCAATTCCTAGAAAAAAAAACCCCCCTTTTCAAAAATATATCCCCCCTAACCTTATCTTCTGAATTTCTTCAATCTTCTGTCTTAGATCCGGAATTGGCTCCCACCGTCAAGCTTGGATCCGAAATTGGCTCTCGCCGTCAAGCTTGGATCTGAAATTATCTCTCGCCGTCAGAGCTTTCTCCTTCGTTTTTACCTTTAAGAAATCCATTTATCGAAAACAACGTTCCCTGAAACGGCACAGAGAACAGGACAGCCTAAAACAGAACCGAACCCCGTAATCGGGACCACATTGAGTCGCCCGACCAATTCAGGTCTCATATTGGATAAGAGTTCAGTAGTAACCTGGATGTTCCCATAATTGGGTCAAATTGGTCATCGTGTCGGATTGGCTAAGACCCGTAGTAAGACCTGGATTTCCCATAATTGGGTTGACCGGCCAATTTAGGTCTCATATTGGATAAGAAGACGCGGATTGGATTCTCGAAATTAGATCCAATTGGCTCTTCGAACCCGTCGTGTGAATTGGTCCTTCTCTTCCTGCTGACTCCCGTTATTGGAATCGAACGAAGCATTTCAGTATGCATCGGCTGACTGTAACGGAGTGACTGAACGTGACCACTCAGTATTTGCACTGGAGTTGGTCGATGCTCCCAATATTCGAGGTAACTGAATATTAATAAAATTCCCCTTTGTTTTTATTTTCACTATATACTCATGTTACAACACGACACCGCACCCAGAGTAAAGTCTGATGTATCTATTTTCATAAAAAATGCTTTGGAAAAATCAACACGATACAAGGTTGGTACAGAAACAAACGCTGTCTTCAAAGATTCAAAACCAACTTCCGCTTCTTGATTCCATTGGAGTTTGTCTTTACCAGTCAAACGTGTAAGTGGAGCTGCAACTCGAGAAAAGTCTTTGATGAAGATCCGATCGTAGTTGGCAAATCTCAAAAAGCATTGGACATCTTTTACCATTTTGGGGATCTTCTAATCTATAGTAGTTTGAACTTTCTTAGGATCTATCATAAGTCCATCATTTGAAATGATGTAACCTAAGAAATCGACTTGAATAGTGTGGAACACACACTTTTTTATCTTGACATAGAGTCCTGCATCTCTTAATTTTTATAACACATGGTGAACATAAAGTTCATATTTCTTTGAATTCTTGGAATAGATTATGATGTCATCTAGATAACAGACCACAAAATCGTCTAAAAACTCTCAAAAAATATCATTCATTAGATATTGAAAAGTTGCTGGTGCACTTGTAAGTCCAAAAGGCATGACATTGTATTCAAAATGTCCATACCTAGTTTGAAACGTAGTCTTTCATTCATCTCCTTCTTTGATGCGTACTAGATTGTATGCTGATCAAGAAGTCCAGAGATCTATTTTTGTATAGATCTTAGCTTGATTGAGCTGATCAAGAAGTCTAGATATTAAAGGTAGTGGATACTTGTTCTTGATGGTAATCTTGTTGAGTCCTCGATAATCAATACACATCTCCAATGATCGATCTTTTTTCTTCACAAATAGAATTGGAGCTCATGCCAAAGATTTAGAATGGCGTATGAAATTTTTGGCTAGATTTTCTTCAATATACTCCTGGAGTTCAATCAACTCATTTTGCGTTAAACTATAGATTGGTCTGAATGGCAGTTGTGCTCTTTCTTGAAGATCAATTGAGCAATCATAGGGATGATGTTCCGAGAGTGTGTCTGCATTTTACTTTTCAAATACATCTTGAAATTTTTGATATTGGCTTGGATTGCCACTTGAAGTCTTTGCACTGTTAGAAATGGGTATGGCATAAATAATATATGGCGATTCTTTCATAGCAGCATGCAAGAAAGCTTTTGCACCTATAAACACAAGTTAAATTAAACTGGACTTATGACTCTCTACTTGATTAACGATACTATAAGTTAAACTTTTAGAGAAAGTAAGAGTTGAAAAAATCCAATCTATTTGAAGGTTGTATTTTTCTAACCACGATAAACCTAAAATGACTGAATTAGAGGGAGATCTAATCATATTTAATACTACAAAACTATTATGACCATTGATTATTACTTCTATAGGAAGGATTTCATGAGTTATATCTCTAAAAGATAATGGACGACCATCTATGACTTCTACATGAACAGGTTTAGTTTTTTTTACTAAAGATATGCTATGTCTTTTGGTAAATTCTTCATCTAAGAAACACACTGAGGCACCTGAATCTAACAAGGCAGAGACTTTGTAAAGTTTAGGTCATAAAAGAACATTTAATGTAAAGTTTAGGTCCTAAAAGAACATTTAATGTAAAACAAGGAGAGGGCTCTGAGGAGAAAATAGGACCTTTACTAGATGTTGTACAAGGTTCCAGCTGCACAGTCCCTATTGCAGCTGGACAAACTCATTTTCTAACATATTGTCTTCTTTGACAACCATAGTCCTCATTTTGTGATTGCGTCATTTCTTTGGACAATGTTGAGTTGTGTGTTTTCATTCTCCACAATATAAACATAATCCTTCTTGACGACGACAAGTCTTTTCTTGCTCAATAAGAGGTTTGAAACGTATTGCATCAATTTGCATATCCTCTACTTCGGAATGTATGTATTGAAGAGGTGTTGGTGTTGCCATTGAATTATAGTAACATTGAGGTCCACTTGTATGGTTCTCAGGTCGAAATTCATAAAGATGATTGTCGCATTTCACAGCAAAGTTAATTGCTTGACTCATTGTTTGAGAATCAGGTAAGTTGAGCATTAATTTTTTTACCTCATACTATAATCCACAGAGAAATTGGCTAATAAGTGGAGCATCATCCTACTTGATATCAGTTGTAAGTTGTCAAAATTGTGAAGCATACAACTTTACTAATCAATTGTCTTGTTATAAAATATGGATCTTATTGGTTGCAAGACAAATTGCATCATGTTCTCTATATATGAATTGAAACTCTACGAAAGGCCTCTAGATTATCTAATATTTGATCTCGTCATTCAAGAAAAGTTGAAAAACACGATAGTGCTGAACCTAAAAGAAGCGTACGAATGAATCCAACTTGTGATCTTAGAATTGGATAGCTTTGGGGTTGAAGATCAATCACAAGTTGCACTTGATTGATAAATCCTCGAAACTTGGATCTGATACCATCAAACTTCTCGGGTAGGATAATTCTTGGTTTTCTAACACTGGAAGGACGTTTGACCATAGGAGAAAGGACATGATTTGGTGCAGATGTTGAAGCAGCTCCAACCATTTCTATATCTTTACTTCTTGGCAATCTTGTTGCTCCTTGTGGTGGTAAATTGAGTTGATGCATCGCAAGCATTAACTTCCTCAATTGCTCTTGCATTTGTGCCATTGCAATCTTCATTTCAACAAGTTCTGGCTTAATAACACTTAGAAAAGAGAAGATGTCTAATATCGCTCAAGACAAATAGAAGAGAGGACTTGAGAACAAAGAAAATACTAAGGGCAATATCAGTTAAGAAGAAGGTAATCTGCAACTTCTAATATACTTATATCTTATGAAGAAAAAGGGGTAATTTACTCTAAATCAAGATTAGAGAAAGCTCAGATATTGTAGGTGTACTCTTATGAATCTGTCAAGGACAAGAACTCGATGAAAAAGTAATTCAAACAAGTGAGCCTCCACTCAAAGAAAGATAACAAAATATAAATAAACAAGTATGTATATTGAAAGAGAAACCTAAATGGCTATTGCCAAAAGACAAAGAAACTAGAGATTCTTTAAACTAGACTGAAAACAAGAAAGGAGTTGACAAGACTGAAGAAGGCTTCACTCTTATCTTTATATATATTATCTAACTAGGGACTACTTGGCGACATTCTAGGACCTCGAACATGTGTTGACTTTGTTGGATACATGCCTTGACTTACAAGGCAAGTTTTTTCTATGTGTGGGCTACATAGTTAAATTGGTCTTCAAGCTAACAACATGTGTGGCACATGGCCAACTTGTTGACCATGTTTCTAAACCAAAAAGTCAATTAAAGACATCTATGAAGTCAAAGCAACGTCTATAAAGCTTTTTAAAAGCTTCTATATCAAATACTATAGAATTAACTTATTTTTACCTATTTTTACTTACTTCTACATATTTGTATATGTAATTATGAGTACGTCCATGATATCATCCTTGATTTGATACTTTTAACTTTTTAAAAGTTGATAATCTTACAGAAAAAGATTTAATAAGTTGATTGTCAAAGCTATATGCAACAATAAGGGTGTAGTTAAAGAGAGCTCAAGAATGTCAAAATATTTATACAGATGCCTATTGCAAGGAAAAACTACAATTCAATATAGGTGATAAACTATGGCTACTTCATTGCAATATTAAGACTACTCATCTTTGTGACAAGTTGGACTATTGTAGGCTTGGACCTTTTTCTATTAGTGAACAAGTCAATCCTATTGCTTATCAATTATATCTATTGAGGTCTATGAATATCCATCCCATATTTCATGTGTCTCTTCTTGAGCCATAAAAGATAGTGATTATCTCAGAAAGAAGATAAATGCAATCTCTTCTTATAGAAGTAGATAATAATAAAAAGTTTAAGATAGAAGAAGTCTTAGATTCCAGGCAACGCTGAAATAGGTTGGAATATCTTATTTGTTGGCATTTATATGATATTAATAAATGCACATGGGAGCCAATAAAGAATATTGCAAATACAATAAAGAGAGTTGAGGCTTTTTATTGTGGACATCCATCAAAATTATAATAAAGAATAATAAATCTTTGTTATAAAAGAAACAAGATTCAAGGAAGATAATACTCTATCTTTTTTTTTTTTGACTTTATAGCTTTTGTGTATTTGTGATACTATGGAGATGAAGAACCAACAATTAGTAGATTTGATCTAAGAGTTTTTATTTTTTCACTTACTAAATAAGACATTGAAATTATTATAACCTTCAAGATAATATAATCAAAATAAAGATCGTCAAAAATGACATGTCTTTCTTCAAATATATTTCGAGAAATAATATATTTATTATCACGACTTTGGAAGAGACTTTCAATGTTTAGTGATTTTATTAGAGATAGGAACAATTCTTGAAAGTGTTCTAAAAGTGATATCTGAAGATCATTATGAAGGCTTCAATAATGCTCATATTATAAGGTAGTCTTTTCATCCTAGTATGAGACACTATTGATGGTTGAGAGGATCCATCAATCAACTTTGAAGAAAACAAAAATTAAAGTATGTGTCACATATAATTTGTTGCATCTTAGATTTCATCAATGTATGATGATCGCTCCTTTGTTAGGGACATAGTCCTTAGAACCTTCTAGAGATCAGTTTCTACAACCTTCTAGAGACAAGTTTCTAGAACCTTCTAGAAGCAAGTCTCTGGAACCTTCTAGAAGCTTCTTAATTGGTAGAAGATGTTAGGGACATCGTCCTTAGAACCTTCTAGAGATAAGTTTCTAGAACCTTCTAAAAGCAAGTCTCTGGAATCCTCTAGAAGCTTCCTAGTTAGTAGAAGATGCTTGAGAAGCTTCCTAAATAAGAATATATATTGGAATCGAGGCTGAAGAGTTCTTCAGTCTCGACAACACATTTTTTGGAGCTCTAGCTCACCTCTCTAGTCTTGTTCTTGTATTCATTTGATTAATCTAGTTCTTGTCAGTTCTTCTTAAACTTCTTATTAGATCTCGAGTCTGTATTTCTGTGTCTGTGACAGTTTGTCGAGACTTCACTCACCTCAGATATCAAAGTTAGTTTCTTCCTCGTTAGAGTGCAGATTACCCCTCTGCTTGGAAGTGTACTAGCATTTTAGAGGTTGCGGATTACCCTCCTCTAAACTGATACTTCTTTTGTTACAATATTGGAGTCTTATTCTTCTTGGAGAGAGTGGATTACTCATTTTCTTGAAACTCTTATGGCATTTTAGAGGTTGCGGAGTACCCTCCTCTAAACCAATATTGTCTTCTTGTAGAGTCATTTCTGTCCTTCTCTTAGAATAGCCGGAGGCCAAGACATTAATATGATGGAAAGTTAGGAGTCCAAGTCGGATGCTATCATGAATGCCCTCGCTATGTTATTGCAAAGAACTGCAGAGATTGAAGGAGTCATGGCAAGGCTTCATAATGATGGAGCATCTAGGATGGCACAATCTAGGTTGCACCAGCCTCAAACTTCTGCACTTGGAGAAGCAACTTTGCCTCAGGTTCGACAAGCACCGCTGGTTCTATAACATAAGGAGCCCCGAGTTAGCCTTCCGGACAAGTTCGATGGTACGCATTCCAAGTTTCGAGGATTTGTCAATCAAATCAGGTTGATAACAATTTTACAGCCCGAATGCTATCCAACAGAGGAGTCACGTATTGGGCTTGTTGGAACCTTACTTACAAGGCAAGCTCTATCATGATTTGTTCCTTTGTTTGAGAAACGATCGTCCATACTAAACAACTTTGAAACCTTTTTGGAGGCATTTGTGGAAGCATTTGGTAAATACGACAAGGTTCGATGGGCTACAACAAAGATTCGGTCACTACGACAAGAGATGTGCTCTATATCAGTCTATGCATCGGACTTCAAGCAATTAGCATGAGACATCAATTAGAACGAAGAAGCGTTGATGAATAAATTCTATTGGGATTTAAGGGATGATGTGAAGGATTTACTGTTAACTCTTCCTGATCCACAAATGCTCAACGAAGCTATTGGCCAAGTTGTGAAGTGCGATAATTGCCTATTCGAACGTCACCAAGACCAACGTTCAAGACAACATACGGTTCGCCATGCCCCAACTATGTCAACAAGTAGCGTGAATTCATATTCAAAGGTAGAAGACATGCAAATTGATGCAGTACGTGTCAAATCCCGAACTCTAGAAGAAAAAAAGCGGCGTATGGAGGAAGGTCTATGCTTGTATTGCGGTGAAGAAGGCCACAAAGTTGGAAACTGTCCCAAGAAGCAAAATCGACATATTGTCAAGACTAGGGTATGTTTGTTCAGGAAAACGAGGATACCCAGTTACAATAGGAACCATGCGGCTGGACAGTGAAATATTGCAACAACAACCAGGTTCCTTTCTTTCTGCTCAACCTGCCCTTTGTCTTACAATCTCTTTACTTATTGGCCCTCAGAAATTGAGAACCTTAGCATTATTAGATTCAGGAGCATCTTTTTGTTTGTTAGACGAAGAATTTGTGAAGCATCATAAGATCTCTTTAATACAAAAATCCAAACCTATTCACGTTGACGTCATAGATGGGTGACCTTTATTGTCTGGTAGTATCACCCATGAATGAGAACCTATAGAAGTGACGTTCAAGGACCATAGTAGTCATATTATTTTCAATATTATTAGAACTCCATCAAATCTTGTTATTCTTGGTCTTTCCTGGTTAAAAAAGCATAACCCATCCATAGATTGGAAGTTGTGGAAGATGACCTTTTCCACAAAACCACCCAAGAATAAGCCTTGTAAGAAACCCCGAATAGAGAAATCCTTATTCATTGGAGCAAGAGTATTTATAAGATCGTCCAAGGAAGGCACACCGTTTAAAAGATTGTCCAAGGGAGATACACCGTTTGTCATTTATGCGACTCCAACTACCAGGGAGAAGACCTCGACAACAAGTATACTTGAGTGATATAAGGATTTTAAAGACATGTTTCAAAAGGAAAATGCCAACATGCTACTAGAACACCAACCATATGATTGCGCCATAGACTTACAAGAAGGAGCACAACCGCCTTTTCGCCCAATCTACCATCTATCGCAGATGGAGTTGGCGGAGTTGTAGAAGTACATCGACGAGAATCTAGCCAAGAACTTCATTCGTCATTCAAAATCGTTAGCTTGAGCACCCATCTTATTTGTGAAGAAGAAAGATGGCTCGTTGCGGATGTACGTGGACTATCGAGGCCTCAACAAGGTAACAAAGAAGAATCGTTATCCGTTGCCCTTGATTTTTGGTCTTTTAGAACAACTTGACGTGCAAGGATCTTTACAAAAATTGATCTAAGGAAGCTTACAATCTCATACGAATCAAGGAAGGAGATGAGTGGAAGACAGCATTCCGTATAAGGTATGGCCATTTTGAGTATAATGTCATGCCCTTTGGTCTTACCAATGCTCCAGCGGTCTTTCAACATATGATGAATGACATTTTCTGAGAGTACCTTGACAATTTTGTTGTCATCTATTTAGATGATATTTTGATATTCTCCACAAATGAGGAAGAGCATGAAAAGCACGTTCGTTTGGTCTTTGAGAAACTATGCAAGCGAGGACTATATGCCAAGTTGGAGAAGTGTTTATTTCACCAAATAGAGATGGAATTTTTGGGATTCGTTGCAAGTACGGAAGGCTTGAAGATGGATCCCAAGAAGGTGGAAGCAATCGTGTTCTGGGAGGTTTCGAAGACAGTTAGAGACGTACAATGCTTTCTTTATTTTGCCAGCTTCTATTAGATCTTCATCAAGAATTACTCTCAAGTTGCTGCCCCTCTCATTCGGTTGACATGCAAGGATAAGCTAGAATGGGGACCTCTAGCAAAGAAGGTGTTTCAAGACCTGAAGCCCGTATTTACTACGGCTCCAATCTTGGTACATCCAGACTTTACAAAGACCTTTTATTTAGAAATTGATGTTTTAGATTTTGCTTTGGGAGCTGTACTTTAACAAATGGGAGAAGACAAGAAGCTCCATCCCGCTGCATTCTATTCTCGAAAGTTCTCTGCTGCTGAAATCAATTATGAGATCTACGATAAGGAACTTCTTGCTATAGTGGATTCTTTCCAAGAATGGCATCACTTTCTTGAAAGAGCTGCACACCCAGTGATCGTATATACAAATCACAAGAATTTGGAGTATTTCATGTCGGCTCGAGTTCTAAAACGACGTCAAGCTTGGTGGAGTATGTTCCTATCTAGGTTTGATTTTGTTATCACTTATCGACCTGGAAAGCAGCAAGGACTATCTGATGTCCTATCGAGGAGATCGTATCTTATACCAAAGGCTGGAGAAGTAGCGTTTGATCAACAATGTATGACGTTGTTGAAGCTAGAGCAATTTCAGCTTTGCGCTACTATTGTGCCAATTGATGCAACTTCCTAAATTAGGTACGTGCCATGATCATTGAAGATTCAATAGCCATTGATATCAAGCAGCGTGCCAGTGATGACAAGTTTAAGGTGGAGAGAGATCTTTTATATTTTGAAGAGCGGTTGTATATCCCAAAAGGACCAACACGACTCCGATTTCTTCAATCTCGCCACAATTTTCCAGCTACGGGACATTTTGGATTCAACAAGACCTTGGAGCTTATTTCTCGAGATTTTTGGTGGCCCCAAATGTGGAAGGATGTAAAAGATTTTGTCCTATCCTACGACATTTGTTCAAGATTCAAGAATCCTCAGCATCACCCTTATGAACTTCTACAGCCATTGTCGATTCTACGTCGACCATGGTCTTCAGTTTCCATGGACTTCATCATGGACATACCATCATCGAACTCATTTGACATCATCTTTATCATGATAGATCGGCTTACAAAGATGGCACACTTTGTCTCTTGTAAGAAGACATCGTCCAGTGAAGTCACAGCAAGGCTCTTTTTCAATAATGTGTATCGATATCATGGACTACTAGAAGATATCGTATCAGATCGAGGAACCTAGTTTGTATCAAAGTTTTGGAGATCTCTCTTTGAGATATTGAAGGTGGATATCAAGCTTTCTTTGGCTTTTCATCCTCAAATTGACGGCCAAATGGAATGGGTGAACCAAGTCTTGGAACAATACTTATGATGCAGCATCAACTATCAATAAGATGATTAGACCAGATATTTGTCGCTAGCCGAGTTTGCATATAACAACACCCTCCATGCGTCGACTCAATATACACCATTCTTTTCCAACTATGGGTATCATCCGAAGCTTGATTTATTGAGTTCGTCAACAAATAATAATCCAGCACCTAAAGGATTTGTGAAACAACTATCAGAGCTTCAAAATACATTGAAGCTTCAATTACAATCCGCTCAAGAATCCTATAAGGCGTCTGCAAATAGATTTCGGAATGAAGCACCTACTTTCAAAATTGGAGATAAAGCATGGCTTCTTTGACGAAATATCAAGACCAAGCGACCATGTGATAAGTTGAATTATCGAAGATTGGGACCATTTATCATCTAGAAGCAAATGAATCGAGTGGCTTACCGTTTTGAATTACCAGCTTTTATGAAGGTACATCCAATCTTTCATGTTTCTCTGTTAGAGCCTTATCGAGAGTCGTCTTTTCCTGAAAGAGTACAATGTCGGCCACCTAGTATTGAGATCGAGAACCACGAGAAATACGAGGTTGAAAAGGTACTGGATTCACATCGAACGTGGGGTAAGTTGGAGTATCTTGTTCATTGGTGCGGCTATGACATTAATGAGCGAATGTGAGAGCCAGCTGAAAATCTAGCCAATGCGTTGCAAAAAGTACAGGTGTTTCATCAACAACATCCTCATAAACCTAAGCCGGTTCGACGATAGCTTCCTTCTGAAGCTTGTTCATCCAAGAATACAAGAAAGGGGAAGAGCACCACCAAAGATCATAGTTGATGTAGTTATTTTCTCCAAGATAAAATAGAATTTTTTCAGTAGCCATAGTTTGGTCTTCTGATATGGATAGCCAAGAGATAGATACTATGCCAGTCAGATTATCTCAACCAACTAGCTTACAAAGGCGACCTTGAGATGAAGAACTATCTATACCATGACGACGTTAGAGGATACCGAGTAACCAATTATTGGTGATTGTATTTGAGTTCGAATATGCTTACGATGGTCAGCCAGAAGGCGTGTTTGCAGGACAATTTCAGAATGAAGACACGGAAGTTCATGCTTGATCAGAAGTTTAATGCGTGGGCCACTACCGTTGGCTTCAAGGGCCAATGAACTACTTGCCTCATAAACAACAGTTGGAGTTCATAATAGATGTTTTGCGATAGATCTTCATTTTCTTGTGTTGGTACTGATTAGGTCAAAAGGCTGTTGTGCTCTCTCCAATCGTAGTTGCCGATCCTCAATTGCCATTCGTATGCATGTATTATGCCCAAAAGAGTGACAGTAGGTCCAAAATTAACACCTTAACTTTGAGCGCCTATAACTTCTTCATAAAAACCCCAAATGACACAAAACTTGTACCAAAATCTTAACCAAAAACCTAAACCTTCTGACCTTAGCCTTCAAAGTTCGAATGGGTTCCAGAAACTAACCCTAATCCCTAATATGGCCTCGTGCAGCCTTTTCAAAGCCCATTGGTCATGATTTTTGACCAATAGGAATGGAGATTTTTATTTTTTATCTCTATTCATCTATATTGGTGCTCTAATTACTCCCTTTGCTACCAAAATCCTTCTTCAATCCTTTTTTTTATAAGATTTACATAATGTATGCTCTAAACACCAAATAAAAGAACCAAAATAAGTTTTCAAATGTCACCAATGTCTAACATAATGACTCTTAATATTTAGAAGTTACTATCAACCAAAACCAATCTTAAAAGCCACTATCAAAAAGAAATTAAAGTTATACAAATTCTATAGTAATCTTTTTAAACAACCTCTTCTCAAAGTAATAATCAAATTATATTCTACAACCAACTAAAATCTACTAACATGGCTCTCATCATGTTACTTAATAAATTATATATTAAGTTCATAATTATATTTTTTTCATATAGTAGCCAAACCACAACATGACATCCACCCCGTCTAAACCTGTGCATCCTTCGATATGCACCAAAAGAACCAAAGTTGTGGTCGGCATCATATAACCTTCCCAATATTGTCTATTTTTTTTTTTTTTTTTTTTTTGATCCATGTCTTCTACTTTTTCATTTGTAAAGAAAAATATGTCTTCTCTAATATCTTCACAAATTCCTTGTTATTTTAATCAATGCCACATATCAATTTTGTTCTTGTATTTCCAACTTATTTCTTCTAAAATCTTTCGAATATGTCTCTATATATATACTTGCTATTAAAGCATCTTTCTCAAGCACATCCACTCTTTTTAGGTTTTTTTTTTTTTTTTTTTTTTTCAGATTT
This sequence comes from Physcomitrium patens, assembly GCF_059467195.1. Classification (NCBI taxonomy): domain Eukaryota; kingdom Viridiplantae; phylum Streptophyta; class Bryopsida; order Funariales; family Funariaceae; genus Physcomitrium; species Physcomitrium patens. Next base: position 5,881,320 of record NC_143426.1, read on the forward strand.
TTACACACCTCTTTGCTCTCAATTTTGTAAGTCATTAAGCTGTGTATGTACAATATATTCATTCCTATATAATTTTGTAACACCTGTATAAAAGATATTATTCTCTCTATGCAAGAATACTTTCTTTGATGTACCACTATATTCCCGCTCTATAGTGGTATTGTGCAAAACTCTTTAAACTCTTCACTGACCCTTGGTAATAAATCACTTCGTAAATAATCCCAATTGCGCTCATGGTTTGCAGGTACTGTTAGAAATTACACTGCCTTTTTTCCATCTTGACTTCTAATATGGGCACATGCTGGTCCATCATCCAAAACTTAGGTCTCCATCTTCACAGCTCTAATATATGGTTGACCAAGAATCACTGGGTATGAAGTAGTGTCTTGAACAAAAAAATTTTGTTCTGTGGTCACATCTCCAATTTTTACCTTCACATTGGGGCAAGCACTATAAAATTCTCCTCGTGTATTATTTGCTGCCCGAATCACCCATCCATGGTTAATATCAATGAGCCACCTTCCATGTTTATAGACTTCTTTTGACATAATATTAATTTCAAATCCATGGTTAATGAGAGCAATTACTGGTTCTACTAAGTCTTCCATTTTTACTAAAGTCTCTGTAGTGGCTCTTGCCTAATGTCCCTTGATATAGTATCCAGGGCCCTTGTCATCATCCTTGTATTCATCCAAATCAAATTGTCTTTTTTTATTGATACAACATTCTGCCAATTCATGTTCCTCTTCTTCAGTCAAGATTATATCCAAAGCATTAGATACGGCAGATTCTCCTGTCAACTACCTCTTTCACTTAATAGTATCTATAATGACTTCATGAAACTCTCTCTTTGTAATGCCTAAAATTTCTCATAGAGTAAATTCAATTTTGGCATTCAATACTCTTTCTTCCAAGACTCCTTTCAAATTTGTGGCTGCCTCAATATCAGATTGAAGCTTATAAATAACATGCTTATTCTTCCCTTTGTCTTTATCAACCTCTATCCTTTCTTCCCATTTTTCTTTTGGGAGTGAAGCATTTCCAGGATGCAATATCGATAGCCTAGCCTTGGATGGTATTTCTTTATTTTGTGTTGTTTCTGCATGCCTTTGAGGTCTCCTCTTGTTTTTTGGCTCTTCAGGATTTTTTTCTATTTCATTTTTTTTCCTTTTCACCTCCATTAAGGCTTCATGTTGAGACTTTGCCAAATAAGCATGTAAAAACATAGTATCTATAGGATCATCCTATCTTGTAGCATTTCTAATTATTGTGGCTATATTAAGTAATTCTTGTCTTATTATTTTTCTTTTATTCATATTGATAATAGCATGATTCCATAGATCCCATGTGTTTATATGCTTATCAAAAACATCCTCTTTCTCCCTTACAGCCTCAATCCCATAAATAATAGCTTCTCTTGATGCCATAGCCTGTTGAGATAAATGCTCTTCCAAAACCTTTTTCATCCCTCCTTTTCCAAAATTGGTTTTGGGAAACTCACCTATATCTTGCAACGCAATTTTTCCATCTTTCCATAAAATTACTCCCTATCGTAAAATATCAATAAAATCTCCACACTCCCTTCGAGGATGCTCCATACTATCGCACCAAATACATCGTTGTATATATCCTGGCTTTGATACAGATTTTCTCTCAGGTAATCTTTTTTTCTCCTCTAGCTTTGCTACTTTGATTTGTAAGTCTTTCATTCCTTTTACCAACTCATCAATTGCATCTTTTTGTGGTACAACTATAGACATAGGAATTGGAATAGTACTTACTGGTATAGGAGGTTCTGGCTATTGCCTATGAGATGTTGTAGTTGGTGGAGGTCTAGTCTCTTGCCTTACTACCACCTTACCTCTCCGATACTCTCTTTTAGCAAGTATGCCTACAGCTTTAGAGACTTTCTTCCAATCAGTAGTAAGTCCATTGTCCTCTGTATTATCCTCCAATAATAATTCCAACTCTCTTTGTAAATCATTATCAGCTGATTGAAGAAATAATTCTACCTTATCATTTTCAAGTATAAGCTTTTCCACTCGAGACAATTGAAGAAACTGTCTTTCAAATTCTCGAAATAACTCTGTTGCAACCAACTCCTTATTGGAATTATTGATCCATTCCATAAATGATTTTCTTGTGACTCTTTTTGCATCTTCCAAAGAATACTCTTCTTTTAGTTAAAGGATAAAATCCTCCCATTTTTCTCCATGAGTTTTAATAATCCTCTTTATATGCTCACGAAGCTTTAGTATAATTGCAAGCTCAAATGTTAGGATTATATCTTTCTCTGGCACTTTATTAAGCTCCATCTAACCGAGAATAATACTTAAGATACTTGGAAATATTTCTTCCATCAAATTGATCCAATAAACCAACAACAGATTGCAAGGCTTTAGTAGCCATTGCCTCGTTGCATTCCACAACTTGCTGTTGTTACATAAAAAGTACAAATGCTTGAAATATTTGAGTTGTAGCAGCATCAAGTTGCAATGGGATTTTTCCAATGCAATTCCTATTACCACTTCCTTGACCCCTTCCATAATAAAAGCCAAAATATTTCTTCAAAACTCTCTACCCCAGAATTTTTCACGTTGGGTTCACCAGGTCTGTCGTATGGTGTGATTTGCTATCTGGGAATATACTAGATATCTAGCTGTAGAGAATGTACCTTAAACCTTTATATGATTCTTTTCTTGGCTTCCAAAACTCCTTTATTTTTGTATAAAACTCCAAATATAACAAAACCCCTTCAAAACTCATTTTTCTCGCGAAGGGTTTTCTCACCCTAAACTTTAGAAAATCATAACTATTGTTCTAACTGTTTAGTTTGTTTCAAATTTATAAGATAGGTAGAATTTCCCCTTAACTTGTACTGCAAAAAAAACCAACTACAAATTCACTCCCGATCTTCTGGCATCAAAGAAATTCTACTAGACACTCCAAACCCTAATTTACAAGCACCCGAAAAACTATTTTCCTTATATCTCAAAAACCCGAACTCCAAATGTCATAAAACTTATGCACAAAGTTTATTAACATGAAATTACACATCCCTTGAAATTTTGAGCCAAAACCTTATCAAATTGCTCAAGATATAGCTCAAGAGACAAACACTAGTAAATCGATTTACTTACTACCATTAGATTGCATGTGCTGACTTCAAAATCCAATAACTCCTTCACTGAAACTTAGAATCTAGTAAGCAGTATGTGAAAAGTATAGCCGCAAAAGTTCTCTCTCCAGCCGTAGTCGCCGATCCTCAATTGCCATCCGAACGCGTGCGTTATGCCCAAAAGAGTGACAATAGGTCCAAAACTAACACCTTAACTTTGAGCGCCTATAACTTCTTCATAAAAACCCCAAATGACACAAAACTTGTACCAAAACCTTAACCAAAGACCTAAACCTTCTGACCCTAGCCTTCAAAGTTCGAATGGGTTCTAGAAACTAACCCTAATCCCTAATATGGCCTCGGGCAACCTCCTCAAAGCCCATTGGTCATGATTTTTGACCAATAGGAATGGAGATTTTTATTTTTCATCTCCATTCATCTATATTGGTGCTCTAATTACTCCCTTTGCTACCAAAATCCTTCTTCAATCCTTTTTTTTATAAGATTTACATAATGTATGCTCTAAACACCAAATAAAAGAACCAAAATAAGTTTTCAAATATCACCAATGTCTAATAAAGGTGATTCTAAATATTTAGAAGTTACTATCAACCAAAACCAATCTTAAAAGCTACTATTAAAAAGAAATTAAAGTTATACAAATTCTATAGTAATCTTTTTAAACAACCTCTTCTCAAAATAATAATCAAATTATATTCTACAACCAATTAAAATCTACTAACATGGCTCTCATCATGTTACTTAATAAATTATATATTAAGTACATAATTACATTATTTTCATATAGTAGCCGAACCACAACACGACAACATTTGTAGATTAGGAAGAGTTAACAACAAATCCTTCACATCATCCCTTAAACCCCAATAAAATTGACTCATCAACGCTTCTTCGTCCCAATTGATGTCTCATGCTAATTACCTGAAGTTCGATGCATAAACTGATGTAGAGCGCATCTCTTGTCGTAGTGACCGAATCTTTGTTGTAGCCCATCGAATCTTATCATGTTTACCAAATACTTTTGCAAACGCCTCCAAAAAGGTTTCAAAGTTGTTTAGTATGGACGATCATTTCTCAAACAAAGGAGCAAACTATGATAGAACTTGCCGTGTAAGTAAGGTTCCAACAAGCGCAACATGTGACTCCTCCGTTGGATAGTGTTCGGGCTGTAAAACTGTTATCAACCTGATTTGGTTGACGAATCCTCGAAACTTGGAATACGTACCATCGAACTTGTCCGAAAGGCTAACTCGAGGCTCCTTATATTGTAGAACCAGTAGTGCTTGTCAAACCTGAGGCAAAGTTGCTTCTCTAAGTGCAGAAGTTTGAGGCTGGTGCAATCTAGATTAAACCATCCTAGATGCTCCATTGTTATGAAGCCTTGCCATGACTCCTTCAATCTCTACAGTTCTTTGCGATAACGTAGCGAGGGCATTCATGATAGCATCCAACTTGGACTCCAAACTTTCTGTCATACTAATGTCTTGACCTCCGGCCATTCTAAGAAAGAGACAGAAATGACTATACAAGAAGACAATATTGGTTTAGAGGAAGGAACTCCGCATCCTCTAAAATGCCTTAAGAGCTTCAAGAAAAGGAATAATCCACTCTCTCCAAGAAGAATAAGACTCCAATATTATAACAAAAGAAGTATCAATTTAGAGGAGAGTAATCCGCAACCTCTAAAATACTAATACACTTCCAAGCAGAGGGATAATCCACACTCTAACGAAGAAGAAACTAACTTTGATATCTGAGGTGAGTGAAGTCTCGACAAACTGTCATGGACGTAGAAATATAGACTCGAGATCTAACAAAAAGTTCAAGAAGAACTAGTAAGAACTAGATTAATCAGATGAATACAAGAATAACACCAGAGAGGTGAGCTAGAGCTCCAAGAGATGTATTGTCGAGACTGAAAAACTCTTTAGCCTCGATTCCAATATATACTTCTATTTAGGAAGCTTTTCAAGCAACTTCTACTAACTAGGAAGCTTCTAGAAGGTTTCAGAGACTTATTTCTAGAAGGTTCTAGAAACTTGTCTCTAGAAGATTCTAAGGACTATGTCTCTAACACTTACTAGATATTATTGCAATTTTATTTAGTAATTTACATACATTACTTCTTCATTAACAAGCTTATTAGAGAAGGGTGCCCCATTTGAATGGAAAGTAGAAAAATAAAGTATCTTTCATAGATTGAAGGAAGCATTCATTACTGCTCCAATATTGTAACTATTGTTGTGTGGTGTGATTTGCAATGTGGGAATATATTGGATGTCTAACTATAAAGAGTTTAGCTTTAACTTATTGGCTAAGCTCTAGTAAATAATTTATTTTATTTTTAACTTATATACAAAGTCTTGGCTTCCAAAACTTCTTTATTTTATATAAAATACCCAAATTGTAGCAAAATCTTTCAAAACATATTTTTCTCACAAAAATTTTTTTCTTTCCAAACTTTAGAAATTCGTATCCCTTGATCCAACTATTCAATTTTTCTCAAATTTTTACATAATGTAGATATTATCTTTAAGATTTTTTATAAATAAAATAAACTATAAAATCGTCATCAATCTTGTGGCATCTTAGAAATTCTAGCAAGTATTCTAAATCCTAACTTATTAGCATCTAAGCACTATTTTCTTCATATATCAAAAATCCAAAATTAAAATACCATAAAATTTATGTTTAAAGTTTATTAACAAGACTATATATATATTTTTAGAAATTTTGAGCCAAAGTTTCATCAAATTACTTAAGATATAGCTGAAAATACAACCACTAGTGAATCGGGTCACTTACTACCCTTAAATTTGCAAGTGCTCATTTCAACCTCCAATATCTTCTTTATCCTACTTAGAATCCATCAAATAGTATATCAAAAGTATAGCCAAGAAAGTGTTCTCTCCAAACCCAGTTGCCGATCCTTTATTGCTTTTTGTAAGCCTGTGCTATGTCCAAAAGAGTGAGAGTAGGTACAAAATCAATACCTTAACTTTGAGTGGCCATATCTCTTTCATATAAACTCTAAAACATACAAAATTTGTATCAGAATCATGGCCAAAAACCTAAACTTACTGATCCTAGCCTCCAAAGCTCAAATAGAATCAAAAAAATAATCCTAATTCCTAATAAGGCCTCGGGCAGCCTCCTTGAAGCCCATTGGACATGATTTTTGGCCAATAAGAATGGAGATTTTCATCATTCATTGTTATACATCCATATGGATGCTCTAACTTCTTTTTTGCTATCAAGATCCCTTTCTAATTATTTTTTTTAATAAAATTTACTTAATATATGTCCATGTTATTTAATAAATTATATATCAAACATATAAGTACAATATTTTCACATAGTAGCTGAATCATAATATGACACCATATGATCATAACCTTTCTTATATACTTTATATTTATGCTTTTGACTTTGCTATTGGAGCAGTCCTTCAAGAAGACTTTGGTAGGAGCCTTCAATCCATGGCATATGAATCACACAAGCTCAAAAGGCCAAAGCGCAATTAGTCTACACATAATAGAGAGCAATTAGCGATTGTATATGCCACAAAGGTATGGTGATACTATCTATTAGGAAAGCGAGTGATTATTTAGACTGACCATCCATCTTTATTATATGATTTGTATTTAAAAAATATGAAATCATGATATTATTTTTAGGAAGAATAATTGTAATTTTTTTATATTCACCTTGAATACAAGTAAAGGTGACAATATACTATGTTGGACATCGTATCATAGAAACCAAACTCAAAGGCCAAATCAATAGATAAGGCAAAAGTTACTACCATTAATAGTATCATTTCAAATCTAATTAAAGAAGTAAAATAGAAGGAAGCTATACATTAGAATACTTATTTCAAGATGGTTAGCAATTGGCTGAAGGTAGATAATTGACAATATCAAGATTATAGTCTTAGTGATGGCTTGCTCTATTTTAAGAAGGAGATTTATATATCTAAAAATATTATATTTTTGATACACATACCTCAAGAGAGACATGATATTCTAATATCTAAGCATCTAAGGCATGAAAAGACTTTAGAACAAATCTTAAAAACGTAATTTTGGATAGATTTGGACTATGATGTTTGAGTTTTTGTGGACTCTTGTAAGTCATGTCAATATAACAAAATACACAATGTGAAATCTCTTGGACTATTGCACCCAATTCTATTACCAATGGCATATTGGAAGCAAGTAAACATAGACTTCATTACATGTTTATTGCAAAGGCCTCATAATTATACCACAATTGTTGTCTTTATGGACCAACTCTCGAAGTAACTTCACTTGATTGTAGTACAATGTGATATTGATATCCTAGCACTTGCATGAGTTTTCTTTGACACTATCATTTATCAACATGGATTATTTTGTGTCATCATTTCAAATTGAGATACGTGCTTTACAGAGAATTTTTGATAGGCCTTGTTTAAGCTATTAGTCACATGACTTGCCATATCTATGATCTTTCATCTTTAAATAGATGGACAAACAGAGCATACAAATCGGACCTCAGAAGATATGTTATGAGAATTTGTGGCAATTTATTATAATGATTGGAATGAATATTTGACACCTTTGGAATTTCCTTATAATGATACTATTTAACCAAGTACCAATTATTCATCATTCTTCTTTAATACCAGTCAGCATCCAATTACACCAACAACTCTCTATCATTCTATCAATATTAATAACTTGACAACTCAAAAGAGTTTATAAAATGGCTTATAATTATATTTTAGAAAGTATGGAATTACCTCTTTATTGCATAAAATTGACAGAAGTAATATGCAGATAACCACCGACAGTATAAGACCTTTTGAAAGGATGACCAAGCATTACTTCTCAATGGCAACTTTCCACTTACTACATCAATCCAAGTCCATAAGATGGCACCTCATTAGCTTGGATCTTTTTGTATTTCTACGATAATTTCTAATGTTGTATATTGCCTCAAGCTTTCGCCACATATTTGGATCTATCCAATCTTCAACATATTGTAGCTCAAGGAATTTCATACTAGACTAAGGCGCTTCTTCAATCGACACCAACCACCATCACCATTGGTTGTCATTGATGACCAAAAAGAATATGAAATAGAAAATATTTTGGAGCATCGCTACCTTTGTCATGGCAATAGACATTCATAACTTCAATACAAAGTCCTTTGAAAAGGCTATCCTATTTATAATGCAACATGAAAACTTGTACAAAACCTCATCTATTGTCAAAAAATAATCTAAAAATACCATCGAGAGTGAAACGAGGACGTTCCATATTAGTAGAGGGAGATTAATTGTAACACAACATTGATAAGATAATTATATTACTAACAAGTAGAGATAGATAATTGAGGCCATTTTTTAAGAAGTTTTTAGAAGTTTTTAGAATTGAAAATAAGTTGGTGATTTATGTAGGATCCACTATGAAACATCCCAGAAGAATTAAGGGGGGTTATTTAAGTAGAACCTATGTCTAGAACCTTTTAAGAGGGTATTTATCAAAGTGGATCCACCTCTAAAATATACTAAAAGAGTGGTTATATTGACAAGGCTCACTATTATGGATATTCTAAAGAGTTCCAAAATAGTTAAACAAAGTATAAATAAGACTAAGTATACCATTTAGAATATTTGGTCAAGTATGGCTTTGGTTTCTTTCTCTTAATAAAGTTTGGTATGTATTTTTTGTTCTGTTCTATTTTATTTCTTTTTGCTTTGATTTATCTTTCATATTCTATTATATTTAGTTTTGTTTAGTTTTATTCTCGTCCATTTTGTCCTACTTTGTAATGGAATTTATATTACTATAGATTAGAAGGATTTTAGATTTTTAATAGAATTCAATCTTGTTTCAGTAAAGATAGTAATACATTTAGGCTAATATGTCTAAAAACCAAGAAGATCATTAAGAATCATTATGTAGAGTGTTTTGAAGCATAAGAATACTTATGAGCACTTGAAGATATTTTCAAGTAGGAGTAATGATATGTTTATAGATACATTTTTAATTTCAACAAAGAAAAAAATAATAATAATGACAATGAAAATAGTAGATATATAAATCAAAATGAAGAGTCAATGAAGATAGATCGAAGTATATCTACAATTTTTAAAATGAGAAATGAAAACAATCAAGATATTGAACATGATGATGATGAGTACTAGCCTTTGAATATGAAAAACCAAATTTTAAGAAAGAAGGTTATAAGAGACCATAGAATATATGAATCTATCTTCAACAAGTGAAAGGAAATATTCTATGAGAGAAAAAAAAAACTTTGAGAATAGTGGAAGAACCACATCATTCTTGAAATAAGTGAAGACAATACTAATATTCCATTCTTTATTGATTCATTGAATTTGTAAAAATACAATGAAGTCCACGGATGCTATGAAGTAAAAAAGGGCCATGGAAGAAGAATACAAATTATTTATAGACAATGGAATATGGAAATTGACTCAAATTCCATCAAATTTAACTTTAATTGGTTGTAAGTGGAAGTTTAGAACTAAAATAATATAATAGAAAATATTATGAGATACAAAGCTAGATTGCTTGTTAAAGAACACAAGTGTTGATTTCAATGAGACATTTGCTTCCATGGCCAAATTCACCACTATTAAAACTATTATGACAATTGAGGCAATAATAGACTTGAAGATGTATCAAATGGATTTGAAGATAGCTTTTTTGAATAGAAATTTGAAAAATGACATCTACATAGATCAATCTTAAGGATTTTTTGAAGAAGACAAACAACATCTTGTTTGTAAGTTAAAAGAATTCTTTTTGAGGATCAAACAATCACCAAAGACATGATACTATGATATTCATACATGCTTTGTGAATGAAGGATTTATTAGAAGCAAGATTGATGATTCTTTATATGTGATGTAATTAAATGAGTTCTTATTGATTCTCATCTTCTATATTAATGATTTGATCATTTTAACCATTACCTTAAAGATAATAGATTGTTTTAATACAAAGTTATAAAAGGAGTATGAGATGAGTGATTTGGAAGAGCTTCACTATTTTTTGGGGGTAGAATTTATAAGAGATTATATTGATAAGACCATTATAATGAACCAAAGTAAGTATATTGAAGATGTCTTGAAACAATTCAACATATAAGAATGTAAGCATATTAGAATACCTTTAGAAGCCAATTTGAAGTTGATGAAGTTCATGGATGATGAATTTGCTGAAATTGAAGGTGAAATATAAGGTATTCCATACAAAATAGCAATGGACTCACTTATATATATTTAATAGTTAGCACAAGGATAGATCTTGCATATGAGATGAATGTTGTGAGCCAACACATGTCAAAGGCTAGATGAATCTATTGAACAACCATCAAAAAGATCATGAGGTACTTAAAAAAACTTTTATACTTCAAATTGTGCCTTGGAGGAAATAATATTTCTTTGTATGGTTATTGTGATGTAAATTGAATTAGAGATACAAATAATAAAATATTAAGAATAGAATGTGTATTTTTTATTAGAATAGGAGCTCTTTTATGGAATTACAAGAAACAATGAACAATTTTAAGGTCCATAATAAAGGTGTACTATATGGCAATAAGCCATAGTGCTATAGCAGTAATATGACTAACATAACTTTTATTGGACATTGGAGTAGTACAATTGGAAGCAACTTTAATAAAGTGTAATAATAAAAAAAATATCTTACTTTTACAAAGAATCCAAAACATCATTCAAGAACTAAACTTATTGGCATTCACAATCACTTCATATGAAAGAAAATTAAAATAGGAGTGATTGATATGAAGTATTGTGCAATGGAAGACATGCTTGTTGATTTGTTGACAAAGAAATTAAGATTGAAATCCTTTGACTAATAACAAAGTAGAAGTGTTGAAGTAAGTAAAAATAAAAATGAATATAGAATAAGTTATCTTATAGATGATATTATCTTAGATAAATTAGTAATAGTCAAAAGATTGGCTCTTAGTATGTAGATGTCATAGATATACACATGTAAATCAATAATTACCTAGATGATTAGATAAAAATAAGTAAAAATAAATTAATTCTATAATATCTTCTATAGAAGCTTCTTAAAAGCTTCATAGATGTTGCTTTGACTTTATATGTATTTATAATTGATCTTTTAGGTTAGAAACATGGTTAATAAATTAATCATGTGCCACATATGTTGGTGGCTTGAAGAACAAGCTAATTATGTGGCATGCACATAGAAAACTTATCTTGTAAGCTAAGGCATGTGTCTTGTAAAGTCAATACATATTATGTCCTATAGAACATCGCTACCTAGCTCCTAGTTAGATAGTACATATAGAAGAAAGAGTGAAGCTCTCTTCACTCTTGTCAATTTCTTTCTTACTTCTAGTCTAGATTTAAGAGTTTCTAGTTTTCTTGTCTTTTTGCAATAACCATTACAATTTCTTTTTAATATACATTTTTCTTTATTTCTATTTTGTTATACTTGTTTAATTATTTTCATCAAGTTCTTATTTCTAATAGTAGAAAGGCCAAAAAATAAGGTAGATGAATGATTAAAGAATCTTAGGAGTATAAAAGATATATTAAAAATATATTCTTATAATAGATAAAATATCAATAGATAGTCTCAATAGAACCTTGAATGGATGTATTCATCAAAGAATGGAATTGTCCATTAAAGCAGCAGTTACTACCTATAAGTAATAGGAATTGGAAGTAAGAGTTATCTTATTTTATATTATCTTTGTATGTAATCTTGTTGATGCTATATACTATGACTTTAAAGTTCTCTTTCTTCAATAAAGTGTATAAACCAAAATCTTCCTATAAAAAAAGATAAAGATAGCAAATAGAACCATATTTTATTAACCTACTCTTAATTCTAAATAAAAAAATTGGTCTTTGATTTTGATATTAATTGGACTTTTTTGGCATTTTTTAAACTTAAGGTGACTTGCAAATGAATCTACACACAAAAAATATACCACTACTATGTGAAGGAGAAAGAAAAAGGGAAAAAAGGAAAAAGAAAAAAGAAAAAAATATTAATATCCCAGACGTGAAAAGAGGAAACTTTCTGTGGTACCAAACAACTAGTGGTCGGCGACCTTGGGGATGGGGTCCTTCAGCCCTGCTCCACTCTTGTCATGTAGCAAAATTGGCTTCGAAATTTGGTTTGCTTGTGACAAATGTCGAATCGGGGCCTCCCCCCATTCTCACCACTTGTCCCCTCTCACAATGCCCCGACTTCTGCAACTGACTGGCATATCTCGCCATTTTCAAGCTTCATGACCTCATGGGGAATTCCTTTTTTCCAGGTGGGTTGCGATAATTGTCGATGGATTGTGCACTTCTGATGTAAAGGCAGCGAAATCTCACTTGAAATAGTGTCTTTTGATGACGTATTGATGTGGGATTGTATGAAGAAGTTTGATTCTGTGCTTCATTGATAGGCGTTGGAGTTGGTGGATATGGTGATCTTTGGTTGGAATTCGACAATGTTGGGAGCGAGAGGAGAGTGATTTAGTGGATTAATGGGTTTGAGGGAGTTTGTGTTTGAATTAGGGTTGTTGAGAATGGGTTTTTATTTAGGGTTTGAAAGCAGCTTCAGCTTTCGGAATGTTACAAGGATTTAACTCTCGGCTAGTTTGAGGTTTGTAATGAATGCTGGTGTTTGGAGATTATCCTGGCACTCTCATGTTTTCTGCTCGAGTGTGAATACTTTTACAGAGCATTTATTTGTAGGATTAGTAAGATATTCAATCCTCCGTCGGTTTTCGAATTCCGGTCAGCAGAAATTGGAACTTTGCTCTGAGTCAGTGGGAAACCCTTATTGAAGTTGATGTTTTGTGATTTTGATTACAAGTAATTTCTGGAAGGGACCGGGAAGGATTTAAGTTTTTGTGAGTTGAAATTGCGTTGAAGCCCGTTCGGCTAAATTTGGCTCTGTGGGACGTTCAGTGATTGAAATGGCATTCAATGCGGTTCGTGTTCCAGATTCATTGGCAGCAGACGCAAGAGCACTATCAGAGTGAGTCATAGAGGTCACAAATCATGTGGAGCAACAAACGCAGAGAGAGCGAGACTGACAGGCGGAAGCGGACACGAGTGGAGGGGAGAGAGAATCCTAATGATGACAATGTTAAGAGACAAGCAGGGCTTTGGATGGTATTCTTTTTGGGCGCCGCTGCAGTAAGTGTTGCTATCTCCAACTTTGCGTCGCTTATAGCTTCACTTAATTGGAGCCCTAAACCATGTAGGCGATCCTGAAGCGTCGACATCTGAGGCGCCTCAAATTACCTTGAGTCTCTGTCACAGTTTCAAAAGCTTCTGCATCAAGCTCTGTATAGAAACCTGCGTGTTCGGGACTTGGTTGGATTTTTTCTGTTTCGTAACCGTTACATACTAGATTTTCGTAGTCATCTTTTTGTTCAGATCAGCTAACACTATTTTGAGCCGTGCTGAATTTTTATTATGAACTTATATAGGAGCACATCTATGCATCTTGCTTCTTATCTAGTCACAGTTAATTCTCGAGCCTGGTACTCATTACGAAATATGTAGCACATATCATCATTATTTCTGCTCATCTTAAGAAAAAATAGAAAACTAGCCTTTGGGACGCAGATTGTTAGCTGCTGTTATGATCTCTAATGTTGAAGTTATCCATTTAAAAGATGAGGTTTTCAGGAATACGGGTTGTCATGCATTTTAATCTCTGTTGAATGGTAGAAAATAAAAGCAAAAATTGGTTGTCTGTGTACAGGTTGGGAATATGTTTGCTCTTAAAAGGCGCCTATTGAACATTGAACGGCACTCTGCTCGGGTATTTTCCTATCTTTATTTGCCCCTCGCAACCAGTTCCGTAATCCGTTACCTGAATGAATGATTATTTAGTATCGTGTGAAGGGGCTATGACTGAACTAACATGGTAAGCTCTTTGTTGGATTCTAGAATTGTCACAGTTCACAATCTCATGGAGAACATAACACTTCTGGCCGATACAATAGAGCGTACCAGAGCGCCAGCGGGAGTCAAACGAACTACGAGGACAGGACTGCTCAAGAAGCTCAAAGGCGATGGCGAGCTCATTTAGATGAGCAACAGCGTGTGGTATAGCTACTTCATACCAAATTTAATTTCAGATTTTCAATTTGTTTTAGATGGTGGAGGCTATACCGATCTTTACGTTTTTTTTATTCTTTTATTGCATTTCCAACAATTTTGGAGATGTCGGGATACTGAGATAAGGTGTTGTGCATTGAAAGAAAAGAGTAAATGTAGCACCTGGAAGAACACTTTGTTGCAGCGATCGTTTGGTTTCCAAATTGGAAGTGAGGCTCAACTTGCTCAAATTGTTGCTAAATGTGTTGAGAACACAAATTTTATCCTGTCAAATCCACGTTTTTTTCGTTGCAATATTTTTTTGAGTATATATTGTGCTTACTTGAGGCACATTTGGGAACATTCGTTCTATGTCGTCCAGTCTAGTAGAAGTGATGGATTCCCTTCCTGTCGTACAGGAACGCATTCGCCGAATGAAAGAAGCTTTCGCTCGAGAGAAAGTCTCCCAAGCGAATTCCTACAATCCTTGGAGTGAGCGTCGTGGTGACAAATGGGACTGGAAATTTGAGGGTAATCGATGGGAATGGAAAGGTGACGAGCAGAGGGAAAAAGCACAACAAGAACAGGATTGGCAACGAAATCAAGAGAAAAAGAACATGAATAGCTACGAGCTTCTTAAGCGTGCAAGGCTCGCGTATCACTTCACCGTGCTGGGGCTTGATGCTACTCGACCTCAACCATACTCTGATGCTGATATCAAGGCAGCCTTTCGGTCGAAAGCCTTTGAGTATCATCCGGATCAAAACCCAGGTAATGTCCAAACGGCTGAAGTTAAGTTCAGGCAGCTGTTGGAGTCGTATCATTTGCTTAAGAGTCAACTAAAGCTTAAATAGGCTTCAGAATTATGGTTAGTTGTAGTGGAATTTATTGAAACGTATTCAGGTCCAACTATCATGTAATTTAGTGACACTAATAACGATTTTTTTATTTTATCGAAGTCCAAAGTGGGCATGAATTCTCACATGCGATGTGGCGTTGATTTTGTGAAGTTGGGTTTTGCAATGACCAAGTTTAATGTCTATTTTAATTCCTAGCAGTGTAACGTTGTTGATGACTAGTCAACTCTGCAACGCTTACTTTCTCTGCCTTGGATATCTTTGTAAGCTGAAATCATAACTCATGTTCGAACAAATATCTTATGCACGAATAAGCTGTGTGGGGTCCTTGATGAAGGTCTTTTTTTTCTGTTGATTGTACTGCATGGTACTGTGTGGTACAGGATGTGCGTGTAGCAGAGTTTGCTGGCTTTACGTAGTGTTGTATTCAAAATACTTGCCAGAAGATAGGTTTGTTTGAGCTGTATGAATTCTGTAAATGTGCTGAAAACCCTGCGATAGCTCTAACTGCCATAATGTTATCTTCAGAATTTGATATGCCATGCTTCGAACATCCAAAGCTCTGCTGGGTGTGACGGAAGCTAAGACTAGGACATGCTGGTCTGCTAAAGACATTCTGGGGAATGCTGGTGTTACAACACGTTTGTTTTACTCGAATTGCTGATCAGGAGTCTGAGTTAACTCTAAAAAATTTCTCATTCTTTTATGCTATATGATACCATAAGAATATCACGATCCTTTATGTAACAGAATACTTCCCTCTTAGAACTTCAAACTGAATATGACAAGTGAATGTACCATTGAATTCCCAAAGCTGCACATTCTCATCTGCTCAAGCTCAACAGAATGTACGTGCAGTGAATGCTGTAAATATTAGGAGGTCAAAAGAGGAGAATGGATTGAAGAATTACCTGAGAAAAAGTATTGCTACTGCCATCACAACTTGCCCTCCAGTACACCCTTAGTATACTACTCAACCGAATGTAGTAGTCATCAAAACGTTTTATCATAATTTCATAAAACTTGCAAGACCATCTTTTGTACTTAGGTAATCAAAGTGCCAGTGTTAGCAATGTCAAGCTCAATGAGAAAGAAAAATAGTTCAAAAAGTTGTTTGGACAATGATAGACATGTTGTTGGTAATAGCAAAAACTATTATTACATTAGCAATATCATAAAACGATAATACAATCAAACTAAGCCTTATAAGTGTTAACATGAGTAAAGTTTCAAGAAAATGTAACTTCTTTATGAGGAGGACTTAGTATTTAGAGCCATAGTGGAATAGATATCCAATTAGAACCTAAGATGAACTAAAAAGCAAAATGGCTACTTGTATAAGAATATTTTTATAAACTTCAATCCTTCAACTTTGTCAAATTGCTTATAAATGATTTTGTGTTTTTCTTGTAAAATCCACATCCTTAACCTTTAATCCCTTCTACCAAAAAATTAGAAACTTTCAACAATTGATTGCCCGTAAATAAACTACTCACAAAGTTTAATGCAACTATTCAACATCTATATTCATAAACATGCATAGATGATAGACAGATGAAGTAAACAGAACAAACTATAAGTTAGGTGATTGTTTCGCAAAGTTGGTATTTAAAAGTCTACTTTTATAGGCCATGTATCAAAAGCCTTATCAAGGTTCCTTAGTTCATGAAAAAAACTGTCTCCTTTTGAAGTTTTGGCTTTTGAATATATATATATATATATATATATATATATTTGAAGTTATTAAACTATATTATAGAACAAACACAATAATAGTTATTTAATTTTTATTTTATCAAAAAAATTATAGATTAAAAATTGGGCATCAATAGAGATCCAATCTATTAGAAGAGAATTAAATCACATGTATTCTCCAAAGAAATATGTTCTAATGCATTTCTATGCCAAAGAGTTCTTGTAAATTCTTTTAACAAAAAAATAACATCATATTTTTCCAAATGACATTATCCACCCAACTCCATGTATTTTAATACATTAAGTCAAAACCCAATTAAATTAACAAAAACATACTTAATCATAAAATTAAAATAACAAGTGAAGAAAAAGAACCATCCAAACACCCACAAAGTACACAAGAACCCACACGAGTCGTCTATCAATGGCGTCGTTGCAGCAGCAGCGTGGCCGAGAGTGCTACGTCGCCGCCTGGAGGAATCGAGACCCGTGAAACGGCCTCGAATGAGGGGTTAGCAGATCCTTGCAACGATCTCGTGGGGATCCTCCGTTCAATTCAATTCCTTCCTTGCTTCCTTCGCTCACTTGGGTTCCTCCTTGATCCGTCTCTTCCTGCCAATGCCAGTTGTGTTTTGGGTGAGATTTGTTGTTACGAGACTTTGAGCCATGAGTTTTGCAGCAGATTGCGCGTTGTGGGGAGCATGCTACAAAGCTGTTGTTGTTGTTGGGTGTTGAGAGAATCGTGGGATGAAGATGAGTTACTGCGGAAAATTGATGACTGCCTTTAGAGTGCGGCCGTTTCAGGGTTTTTGAGTGATCACCGTGTTACGGGAGGTGTTGGGAGAGGTCAATTTGAGTGTTGTGTCTCGAGTGTTGGCTTCGTGGGTGATCGTCTGTTACTCGCAGCTATGGCGCAATCTGCTGCGGTTTCGTCTGCTTTGTTTTGTGGGAGAGTGGGTGTCACTCAAGCTCAATGGCTTTGTCTTTCTCGATCTTTGCCTTCTTCGGGTGCGTTTGGAAAGCACGCGCCTCGCTTGGATGTGAGTTTTCTTTAATTTGCCCCTCGTATTCCACTTTTATCAGTGCCGCAGGAATTTTTAATGTATGCAAGTCGTTGCTAGGGGTTAAGAAAGTTTTGTTGACAGGTTTTGAGCAAGAAACTGCGAATTTCGAGTGGTGAGAACCTCCTGAGACCAGCATATCAAGGATGGGTATGGAGCACCAAGGCACACGATAGCAAAGACAACGTCTCTACCTCTCCCGTTCGATCGTCACAGACACCGTCTTTCCCTCCTCCTGATCTTACAACGTCTGAAGGCCTAGTTGGGGAGGATGCTGCTGCATTTGACGTCTCCAGCCAAAAGACCTCCTCCTGGTTGCTCTTTACAGCAATTCTGGGAGTAGTCCTTGCGATTCTTTACGTGGCTTGGATTGACCCTGAAACAGGCTACGGGGGTGCATATATTGATTCAATTTCTGCACTCAGCGACAGTCATGAGGTAAGATAATTCTCATTTTGATTAACAATTGGCCGATCCTCTTAGTATCTAGTAATTGCAATTTGTGCCGACCAGTTTCTTGTGTTTTTTATTCGGATTGAGGATACCGTAGTTGTTTGCAGGTGGTAATGATGATTATACTGTTTACATTTGCTTTGGTTCATAGCGGACTGGCAAGCCTGCGTGGAGCAGGAGAAAAATTGATCGGCGAAAGGGCTTATCGTGTACTGTATGCCGCATCGTCTCTCCCTCTTGCGGTATCTGCTATGGTAAGCGTCCACGCTACAGCCAGTTTATTAAGACGAGCAATCATTCTCACAATCCAAATTCAATTCTTAGAACGTTAATGTATTCCTCAAGGTTTTTGTTTTTAACTCTCGCGGCACTTAGCTACATTTTTGTATAGTGTTCTCATGGTGCATAATAAGCGATTGACAATGTACAACGAGTCATTCGAGCTGGCTGAGAGCGGAACTTTGATTTGTTTTTTAATTCAGCAATTATAAGCCTACATTTTGGCACTGTTGTGACTTTCTCGGGGTGTTAGGAAATTCTTAAGTTGTCAAATGAATTGATATGCGTGGTGAGGTGCTCGGTTTGTTTCGGGTTTTGTTTCTTGCATGACTTTGCGAGGGCACCAAATGAGCAACGTAGAGTGTTTCTATCAGGTTTAGCGCATTTAGCACGTGTTTAAATGCTTTATAATGTGTTACCAATATTGCTCAAAGATGTTAAGCAAAGAGTTATGATTGAATTTTGCAGTGGAGGGTGGGTGTTTAGACAGAACCAAGTCAACTCCAACAGTGTATCTAGTGAAGATTACCTTGGTAATTCTAAAATGGATTTCAAAGCATTAGGACGCAGGAGAGTTGGCTCTATTGGAGCACGAAATATTCCATCTTGGTTACAATTAACACTCACATCGTTGTGGTCTGTATTTTAATTCTAAATTTGAAAATTGTGGTTCAGGTTTACTTTATAAACCACAGATACGACGGCGTGCAGCTTTGGGATTTTCGCAGCGTCTTTGGTGTGCGTGAAATGGTTTGGGCAATGTCGTTCATCTCTTTCTTCTTTTTATACCCTTCCACGTTTAATTTGCTTGAGGTTGCTGCTGTTGATAAGCCCAAGGTACACATGTGGGAGACTGGTATAATGCGGATCACCCGACATCCACAGGTTTTTCTTTTGCCCTCTTCCTGAATTCCTTGTCTGAATTTATGTCACGTTAATAGGATTTTTTAGCTTGTTTATTTGAACTTAATGGATTCAATTTTTGTGAAGGAATCTAGAGCTTGTTTTGTCTCAATATATTGAAATTTTCACAAGATTATTCTATTCTCATCCCACTTTAATATAAAAGAATAATGGTCGTGTCAGATTCCTCCACCTATAAGACAGGAAAGGATTCTCAACCTCTCTACAATCCACTTTCATACGATTGGCTATTTACATGCAATTGGGTGGGACCGTTGGAACAGATGGTGGGACAGTTTCTGTGGTGTTTTGCGCACACACTTTGGATAGGAAACTCCTTCACAGTGACTACTTCAGTTGGCTTACTTGCGCATCACCTCTTTGGAGTCTGGCACGGGGATAAACGTCAATCAGAACGACACGGAGAGGCTTACAATACTCTGAAAGAGCGGACCAGTGTCTTCCCTTTTGCTGCTATACTAGATGGTCGTCAGAAGCTGCCACCTGATTATTACAAGGAGTTTCTCAGAGTTCCCTACTTTGTAATTGCTGGGTTGACTCTTGGGGCTTATTGGTCCCAGCCATTTTTACAAAGAGCAAGCCAACATCTGAGGTGGTGAATGGAGCTTTGCTATGGAAGTGCCCCTTCGTAGGAACGTGAACTCTACAGCATGCATTTTATTCAATAAGTGAATCGCGTAAGCATGCAAGTTGTGATGACAATTTTTGTTCATTTGGTAAACAAGAACCAACTTGAATAATATTCACGATTGGCATGATCGAAGTGTCCATGAGATTTCAGGGATCTTAGTTGAAGAGCCTGGTACTAGTCATCGGTTTGTTGCCTCCTGTTGGGGAGGTTGACCCTATATACTCTCCACTCCTATTTTTTGAGAAGAGAACGATTCTTCTTCCTGAAGGGACGCGTTCAGCTTCCGACATGGTTAAGAAGGTGACTAAGTCACTCAGGAGCCCCACCATGATTGGGTAAACCGTGGTGGTAGCATCTACATGGCGTGGAGGTTTCGGCGAAGACTTCTTCCTAGATTTCCTGGAGAAAGTAGTGTGTGCTGTCAGGATACAATCTTTTGTCTAAGATCTGCTGTTAAGATCTGCTTACACAATACCTTCAATTGAAAAAACTTCATGTTCATTTCGTTGGCAGAGTGATGTGAAACGCAGATGAGGGCAGATCTGCCCATCTTGCAGTGATTCTTCGTGTGCTTGCCCGCTTTGCACAACGTCTGAAAGCCGAGTTTTCAGGGCTCAGAAGTGACCCGCTACATCTTCCTTGAAATTGCTCTCTTTGCATCACCAAGCATGGAAATCTGGTAAGTAGTTGCCTTCGATCTTTCCTCCTGTGTTTCTTCTACTGTACATCCAAAGGCATGACAGATGTGTACCCGTGACGTACATTCCAAGCGTTACCCCATGCGCGTGAGCATTGGTTTCAAGTCCGATTGTGGGATGTGAGAATTGGTGTATTGAACCTTGCGTTACGAAGTGGCTAACACCAAGCTTCGCACATTGCCATCTCGTTCAGCACCTCTTTGTGGCATGAAGTGGTTTTAATACAACATGAACTAATTCAAACTCTGATTTCATGGAACACTAATTGAGGTTTTGGTGTTTTGCGTTAATAAGAACGTCCTTTCTAGCTTTGCTTTTAAGTGATTTTCATTCAATCTTATAACTTCAAATTTTTTTCGTTGAATATCAGTGGAATTTCTTACAAATTCAAGAGTCTTCTCATGTTCATGATATTACTAAGAATTACGTTATGTAACGTTCAAACAAGGATTTTTAAAAACATTATAAATGGAGTTAGTCAACCCCAGTTCGTAATCCCCTCGACTAATAGAAATGGTGCACATTTTCCGAGGTCAACGCATCGCACAGAGCATGAGGGAGGTTCAAGAGAGGTGAATGAAAGAAAGGGGGGAAGCGTATCGTGGCCCAACTCCAGACACGAACCCAGAGCCCAGAGCCCGGCGCGCCTGTGAAGCATCACTTCTTTCACCTCATGTCCCTCCGCTTGGCGTGACCCATTTCAAGACGCTAATCCTGTGCAGCTTTTTTGGGTCCTGTCGCGGGGATCTCGCACCATCCAACATTGGATGTGTCGATGGTGTGAGATCGGTGTGTGCTTTTAGCCACTCGCAACCGTCACTCTTTGGCTATGTTTCTTTGCCGGTGCCATAACACCCCACAAGAAGTTAACCACTTTGCGGTTTGTGGGTACTTTGTACTTATCAGCATTTCGCGCCGCCCATTATTGACTCAAGCTCAGACTGTAGGATCGGAATCTCTCTCACCGTTGAACATCCGATTTCTCTCGCTTTCATTCTGCATGCATACATCGCTTGGCATCTTTGAAGAAATCCGGGATAACAGAAAAATCACAACTGCCCACATCTCTGCTTCATTTGCGCTCTACTAAAGTCCCATAGACGCCGCCTCTCGGGCTTCAACCACCTTGGGCAAGCAGCAGCAGGACGAGGAAAAAAGCCTCCAGAATGCTCCACTAGCTTCAGTTTATCCACATTTTGGGTGTCCAAGATCTTAAACAGTTAGTTTTAGGGTTTGAGGGTGTCAGGATATTAGGGTTTCAAAGAATGATTGTGAGCAGTGGGTGCAAGCCTAGCTTCCCATTTATTCCCACTCAGCTTTGCTGTGGGTACATCCCATCAAGACCCCATCAAATCTCCACTGAAGTTGCCCATAAATCATATTCCCCATAAAGTCTCTGTTATGCTTTTTTACCCATACACATCCCATCAACCCTTAACCAAGGCTTCCATCAAAACACACTTACAAAATATGTTGTATGATGTGCCCCCAACAAGTTTGCTTGTACATATATTCCTTAGAGATCCCATCAAACTTATTTCAATCATTCCCATAAATATGTCCCTTGATGGAATGTGTTTCATGATCCCAAACCCTAATTTTATTCTCTTTTAATATATATATATATATATATATACATATTTATTTATTTATTTATTTATTTATTTTGTTGTTTTTGTTGTTGTTGTTTCTCTGACTCTCCTTTGTCTTAAACCAAAGTGTGGTTTGATGATCACCTTCTCCTTCTTCCACATGCAATTTTGAATGAAGTGATTTGTTTTCTATTTCTGTCATGGCTTGTGGTGAAATTTAATATTGAAGTTTTGTGAGTGGCAACCTTGAATGTAAAGCAGTTTTGAAAAGTAATTTGCTTTGAATGAAAGGAGAGAATGCTCTTCTTTGTTCAATGTCCTTTGTAAGGATTCACAACACTCAAGTAATTCAAATTACTTAAGTGTCATTCTTTTGACCCTAGTGTCATGAAAAGAAATCAACTGTACTTTCATATCAAAACTTTAACTAACTTATTTCTTACTCATTTTGTGTATGTTTGCCAAGGTATTGGGTATGATACTTGTTGAATAGTTTGTTTTTGTTTTTTTTTGTTTTTGTTTTTTTGTTTTTGTTTTTAATATTTTTAAGGATTTTTTTTTTTTTTTTTTTTTTTTTTGCAATTCATTAAAAACAAGTAATTTTATAGTATAAAAAGTAAACAACATCAACAAGAGTACAAGTAAATTTTATCATATATTGTACTAGACAATAGTTACAATTTTTGTCTGTTCAGCAGTCTTAGTTTTACATGCTTTGTCTTTCAAAAAGCGCACATGTAAGAAAAAATAAATACAAATAAGATTATGAGACCTAAACATGAAATTGTTATTATTTTACAAATGGGTTAGAATTCTGTGAAACCAACACAATTCATTTCCAATTCTAATTTGAAACTTGATACTTGAAAAATTGAATGTATTGAAAATACAAATATACACATATGTATGTATATATATATGTATATATATATTCATACATACATACATACACACATACCTTACTAATCAAACTTGCAAAAAGTAGAAAAATGGTAAAGATAAAATTAAGACTATTCATTGGTAGAATTCCATGGGGCACACCTCCTTTGTCCCAAATCCACCAACACAAAAAAGTATCTAAAAGGTAATTTTGGCTTTCACATCCTCAACACCCAAAGGAAGTACCTCTCCACCCATTTTGTCACATTCATGGATGTTGTTGGCTACACTTTGCCATAGTGATAAAGCCCTTCACATGATCCTTCATTATTATAATTATTATATATTATATTGACTTCCCTCAACCTTTTCTAAAACAAAAACAAAAACAAAAATTATGTATCTAAGAGTGTATGTTTTTTTGTCATAGAGAATAGGCTCAGTGGCAAAGAAAGTCATGTCAAATGTCCCAGCTTTGCAGTCTTCTGTTCACCTAAGCCATCAGAAGATGGTGATTCATGTGGAGACAAAAACCTTCAGAAAAGATGCCTGGTTCAGTTAGTACTGCACAAGATTTCCTCAATACAAAAATGCCAAATTATTTTGGTAGGTTCAAACAAAACAGAGATTGCATTGAAGTGCAATGTGACTGGATGAATCTGAGGATCATATGCATACACATGCATGTGTGTGTGTGTGAGTGAGAGACTGGATGCTGAAGAACAAATACAAATATTGATTTCTATCTATTTTTATATTTCATCGATGGACTAGGATTGGTTTTTCAGCTACCTTTTGGCACTTAGGGGACACAGTGAAAGGGTGCAGCTTTTTAAATTCTTTGATTGGCTGAAGTTGAGAAGTTTCTAAGTTTTGCTTCTAAGTGTCATATATTACAATACTTCATTACATGTAGTCAAAAAAGTCACACACTCTGCAAATAGACTGGCAATCAACAAAAATCCTCCAATTCATGCCCATGACAACCATCACTAAGATTTAATCACAACATTGATTAGTTTAAAAAAACTCAGGAAGTCTTATCAAAAGAATCAAACATTCCGTCCTCAAACCAAAACCCAGCCGCTCTGCTCACTAATGCAAACCACATGACAATCAGGAATGTTATCCCACTTTTTTTTTTTGGGGGGGGGGGGGATGAGAACAAAGGGCCAGTGAAGGTTCCCTCTGAGCCCCATCCCATGCCCAGCTCCAGTAGAAATAAAAAAGTTCATAACAATAAAAAAATAAAGTACCCACCTGCAAAACTACCTGCGCCCTTCTTCGTCCCCTCTGTCAATCCACCCCACACCCCCCACATCCAACGCAGTCAAATATGAAAAACAACAGGGGTGTGAGTTCCAAGACTATCCAAAGGCCTGTTGGATTGTACAGAAACCCCTCTCCTCACCTCTCACACTCTCTCTCCCCACTTTCCAAGACGGGGCTGGCCCTGGCGTCCCACCCAATCCGCCCGTTTTGTCGGAGGTCGAGGAATCCAACCCATTCGCTCGGGTCAGCGCTCCTTTCCTGCTCTTCTTTGTCGTCTTCTTCTCCTTCCTCTCGTGCCCTCAAAATCCTCTCCCAGATCACGGGCAGGGCCAATGTTCCGTTTGTGGAGAGACCTGCTGGACGATCCCGGGAAGCATGGCCACGGAGAAGAGGTGAATACCATCTCTCGCTGTACAGCACGAGCACGAGGTTCAGCGATGTCCGCTTCCTTTCGGCGCGATGGCTGTTTTTGATATGGCCTGAAGTGAGGTCGTAGTAGTATGCGACGGGATTCCGCAGCTGTGGTGGTTTCGAGGGGGCGGGAGAGGTTGGTGACGGGGAGGGCGGCGCGTTGGTGTACTTGCTGCGGTAGCTCTCACATACTCCTGCCCGGATGATGAATTCTGTTTCGGAATTTGAGAATGTGGAGGTTTTTTGGGGTTGTGGTGTGAGGCCGGAGCGCATGAAGTGAAGCCTGTCGAGATGTGGGACGCAGAGGTGAAGGGTGGGGAGAGGTTCTAGACCATGGGTACGATTGTAGCTGCTGCTTTTGGGTAGCTTTGAGAGAGGGTCGAGCAGAATTTGAGGAGAATGAGGGAGGTTTGAAGTTGCAGCGGTGGATTTAGAGGCTTGCAGGGATGGAGTTTGAGAGGCGACGCGCTCCAGGAGCTGGATCTGGTATTCCTTTGTCAGACGAAACCTTAGCATGCGTGTTGAAGTATGTCGAGAATTGGCAGGACAGGGCCGCGGTCTCCCTCGTATGCCAGCAATGGCGGCGAGTGGATGGCGCTACTCGCAAGTTTGTCACGATTTCCTACATGTACTCCACTAATCCTGAGCTACTTACTCGGCGGTTCAAGCGCTTGGAAGGAGTGAAGATCAAGGGGAAGCCAAGGGCGGAAGAGTATGGTCTCCTCGTACCCAACTGGGGTGGCTATGCGGAACCATGGATTCGAGAGCTGGGAAGAGTTTACAGAGGTTTGCAGACCCTCCTGCTGCGGAGATGTCAGGTTTCTGACTCAGATTTGGAATTGATTGCTTCCTCGCCCTTCCATTCTGTCCTGCAAGTATTGCATCTGCACAAATGCGCGGGGTTCTCGACTTCCGGACTTCTTCCCGTTGCGAAAGCCTGCAGGTGGGTTCAATTTGGACTTCCCTAGGAAGCTTTTAACACTTAGAACATTAGGGTTGCATGTCATATCTAATTGCTTCATGGATTTAAATTATTTTATTCAGATCTTTAAGGACGCTGAGCATCGAGGATAGCAACGTAAACGATGAAGGTGGGGAGTGGCTGCATGTACTCGCCCGCCACAACACAGTCCTGGAGGTCCTCAACTTTGCAGTACTCGGTCTGGAAGACGTCGATGTAGCAGACTTAGCCCTGCTTCTGGAGAAGTGCAAATCTCTGGTGTCGCTCAAAGTCGGGGAGATTGAGCTTGTCGACATGGTTGGTGCTCTTGGAAAATCTTCTTCTCTCCTAGAACTCGGTGCCGGCTCTTGCAATTATCTCAACGACGAGGACAGCAGGGTATATGCTTCTATTTCGTTACCTTTGCAATTGACGTCCCTGTCGGGCCTGTGGTCAATGGGCGACTTCGGATTGTGCATGATTCTCCCCATCGCGCCAAACTTGAAGAAGCTCGACCTGAAGTTCACGTTCTTGAGCCGCAAAGCATACTGCCAGCTTTTCAGTCAGTGCCATTCGCTCGAAGAGCTTCAGGTATACGATCTCCTCTTATTTTTTCCTCCACTGATTCTTTGTAATTGAGTTGACTATTGTGGGTGCCGTGAACTGTTTTATAAAGATGCAACTCGTCAATACTCTGAATGATTTAAGCTAGATTGAAATTTATTCTGGATCAGATACGGAATGGAGTGGGCGACGAAGGCTTGGAAGTCCTCGGCAAGTCCTGCAAGTCCCTCCGCCGGCTCCGCATCGAGCACGACGAAGCAGGCGCTATTACACAACGGGGGGTTGTTGCAGTAGCTCAAGGCTGTAACAACTTGCAGCAGCTCGTCCTCTACGTCTCAGACATCTCCAACGCAGCCCTCGCCATGGTGGGACAAGGATGCCCTCACCTGACAGACTTCAGGCTTGTACTCACTGGAACCCAGCACGTCGTCGATCTTCCCCTCGACGACGGCTTCAAGCTACTCCTCAAAGGTTGTCCAAACATCTCCAAGCTCGCTGTTTATCTTCGTCATGGTGGCTTGACAGATAAAGGCATGAGCTACATGGGTGACTTCGGCAAAAACCTCAAATGGGTCCTGCTTGGTTGCACCGGTGAATCTGACATCGGGTTAGCGAATTTTGCCTACAAAGCTCAGAAGTTAGAGCGTTTGGAGATCAGGGATTGTCCGTTTGGTGAGGCGGGGCTTGTTGCTGCAGTCGTGGCAATGAGCTCGTTGAAATTCTTGTGGGTGCAAGGGTACAGAGCTCCTGAAGCGGGGTATCAGTTACTAGGATTGGCGCGGCCTTGGTTAAATATTGAGATTAGTTTACCGTCTGGGACTATGCCGGGGCAGTTGATCGCGCACTATGCGATCGTGGCGGCGAGGAATGATTATCCTCCTGATGTGAAGGTGCTGGTGGAGGAGACGGAGGAGTTAGAGGGCATGCTGCCGCCTTGTACGAACCGGAGGACTGTTGATCCTTGAACCTGGAACTCAGTTGCATTTATGTGGACTAAGATCCAGTTGCAGTTGTTTGCACTTGAGATAAAGTACAACTCCCTAGGGATGCCACACTTGTGGTTGCCAGCATTGCAACCGCTGCGACAGTCTTGATCCGCGGGTGGCGCATGCCGGTGCATACTCCGCTCAAGCATGCACCCACGCCAATGAGAGTTCCTTTACCTCGTGGACAACAGTCAGTTTCTTATGAACTCGGGCTTGATTACAGGTCATCTCTTAGTGCAAATTGTTTGGACGGTGTCTGTGTGGAAGTTGAGTTCACGGCTTCTACACCTGGGAAGTTTTTGATTGAGAAATGGCTGAGAAATCTTTACACAAGATGGAGACCTCGTGTTGCACTCTGCTTTGGCTTCACACGAGGGTTTAGGGAGGACTCTTTGTCCAGCATACGTGAAGGTGACGCGGATTCTTCAAGTAGTCTTCGGTTTCAGTAATAGAGATTTCATTTCCTGCGATTTTAGGAAAGCAAACAAACATGATAACAGCTTGAGTTGTAAATTGGTGTTTTTCTTAATCAACAAGGACCTAATAGTGTCAAGCTCGGCGACTACTTTGCATCAGTTCACAGTGCAATTTCACGTTCCTCCCATCTTGCCTGCGCTGTGATCCTGTGCCATCCATCGCCAGTGTGACCCTTTCTAATCTGATTTGAGCAGCAAGGAGCCACAGAACGGTGGGACTCACCTCAGCAGTGTTTTTTTCTTTGTATGAACAAGGAACTCGAATCAGTAAAAAATATGCATTGACTGAGGTTCTCTGTGATGGTAACGCACAAAAGAAAAGTGCCTTTTCAAAAAGTCAAAAAGCAAGGATTGTCCCCGTGTTTTTCTTCGTCCCTCTTCACTCTTTTCGGTCCTCTGTCTCATCTATTACTCACCCTCCTCTCATTCATCCTCTCCCGTCCCAAGGGTCCATTCCCAGTATGGCACTCCATCAAGGAACGAGGCTCCTCATTGGACATGCCACTTGTGGTGGAACGCTGGAATTGTGAAAAGCTCAGAGCTTGTTCTCTATTTAAGGCTCAGAAAGTATGTGAAGCAGAGAAGGTTTGGTTCTCCCACTAGGCCCTCAATGAGCAGAAAGTGGTAGAGGTACATTTTGGGTAAGCATGGTTGTTGGAGCAACTCGAGACTTTAAGAGAGGATTATTATTTAAGCTGCATGAAAGATATATAAAAAAAATAGGATCAAATGAAGACGTGGATTGTAACTTTTCGCACACTAATATTAATTTTTTTATTTAAGCTGCATGAAAGATATATAAAAAAAATAGGATCAAATGAAGACGTGGATTGTAACTTTTCGCACACTAATATTAATTTTTTCTTTCTTTCTTTTTCTTAATAAAATTTTCAACACAAATTAAATAGAGTGCACAACCTAGAGCGCTGGCAATGTGGAGCTCATTCTCGAAGGGAAGGAGGGAACCATCGACGAGGTTTAGGGTTTAAAGTGCTGCATCTGAGATCGACTTGCGATCTATCTCGTTGTGAAGTTCGTCCGGTGGATTAAGCCGAGGACCTAGTCAGCATTGTTTCAAGAACGATATAAAGTCAAATGAATCGGTGGAATGAGCTCGGTCAGGGTGCAGCTGTTAACCTCACAGGCTGTGCCTATCTGCTGATGCATACTTCTTGCGTCGCCACCACCATCCTCCCATACAAGCCATTCAATGCACTTGCTCTCCTCGGTAAGTCCAAGTGTGTCGCTGTCCAGAATATTCTAAGCTACGTTCTGGAAGGAGCAGCATTCGAGGAGCACACGTTTCGATAATCTATCCAATAAAAACCATCGAAGAACAGATGCAGATTCACAGTGGGGAATCATAAACTTTGTGACAGTCACGCCTGTTGCATTTCCACCAACAGTGAGATGGCACTACTGTGATGGCGTTGAGTTCAAATGCAGTCATCATGGGGTTCAGAATCTATCGCTTTTAGTCTAGAACAAGCTTTTCCTGCATTAAAAAACATGTGCTCAATAGCAACGTAGCTAACTAAAAAAAGTCACAAAAGTTAAAAATTCTGCTCATCTTCAAGTTTATAAATGTTCCGAACCAGAGGTTAAAAGCGGGTGAAAAGAATGTTCGAGGATTAGGGTCCAAAATTTGTCAATATCGATGATGGGGTTCCAATTGAGATCGTAGCTGGGCAGAAGTAAAAAGATTGTTGAAACTGCCAATAATTAGGAAAGAATCACAACAAAAAAACTAAGAATACACTCTTCAAAAAATAAAATAAAACTAAACAACAAACATTCGATGCTAGTGAACAACTTGCCTACATTACATGCTATCACGAAGAGGTTGCCATCAGAACATGTCTCTGGTGCAACGTAGTTCGGTGTGCCACGAGTTGCATGCAACGGGCAAAATTTTCCTCGTGTTACTGCTACCAAACCAAACCCTCCTCACAATCTCTTCATACTGCAAACAGAAAGAGTTCTGCAGTATTTGGAACTGGCTGTGTCGTCTAACAACTCAGTGATGAAAGCTTCACCCTGGAATGATTTTATGCCCCCAGGTCTATCAGTGAGAGGTCACTCATGCGACGACAGTGGCCAGCTGCTGGAAGTACCGGCAAGATCTCTCTTGATGCACCAAATCACAAACACTGGAATGTACTGATCGGTTTGATGATCCTACACAAGAAATGCAGCGCCGCGCAGCAATCAACCAAGTAGTTGGACTCCAATCCAGGAAACTTACACTACTGAAACTCTACACAGTAGTTTCCAAAGCTTATTCCAAGTTCGCGTTAGAAATAGGGTGGCACTCTGATCACATGCTGACCTCTGTTGCCTTCATCAACTAGAGGCCTTATGAAACTGCCACTCACCGACAGTCCAATCTTGCAGTCTCACTCAGAGTCAAATCTTGTGTTTCGGTGAGTGTCAAATCTTGTGGTCTTACCGGCAGTCTCTAGGGCCTCCTGCCACGAATGGGCAATGTTATTCTTGGACTCTGCCTGCACTCGCTCAGTGATCCCAAGAAGGCAAAGTCCATCCATTTTTTAAAAAATTTCTATCATATGTATGTAAGGACATAAAGCACCTTATGAGATCAAAAATAGACCTTTTTAGTATAAAGGCAAGTGACTTTTCATAGGAGATCAAATAACTTTCTATTAACTTTCTAATTGTTGACAGCATTAAATGTAGCCGATGCTCTCCATGCTATTTACTGTAGTCTACAGTATTTACTATAGTAAATACTATAGTGAACACTGTAGTATTTACTTTAGTGTTCAGAATGTAGTGGGGAGACACTATTATCTTCTCCCCTTCTCTTTGTACAAGGGATATAATCCTATCAATAAACTCACTTCTATGTGTGTGTGTTTACATATGTGTGCATATTACTTCTAGCTACTATTGTCTCTCTTTCTCTAAAACATTCTCAACACTAATAACTTCTTATTGCAAGTCAAATGTCTATCAATATATCAATAGAGTGCTCCATCCACCTTTTCAATTAAGGACAAGCTATTGGCTCTACTACTAAAACTAATAATGTGTCAAAAAATTGAGAGAAGGTTTTATATTTTAACTTCCATTTTGTCTATTGATCAAGCATGGAAGGAGGCTCTTAGTTAGGCTTTAGTGAACAAAAACATCTAGTTTATCAATAGTTGATGTTTTGGTAGTCAAAGACTTCTAAATCATTGACATATCTTGTTGCATAGTATAATACAATGCAAGTTCAAAGATTATAAATGTGAATTGTAAAAGAGGCAATAGAAGAATAGACACTTATCATGGATATATGTATTTATTCTAATAATTACCTATATGATTAAGTAAAAATAAATAAATATAGATTAATTTCATAATATCTTCTAGAAAATCTTTCTAAAAGCTTCATAGACATAGTTTTGATTTTATATGTGTTTGTAGTTAATTAATAGGCTAGAAACTTGGTCAATAAGTTAGCCACATGATACATGTATTTGTAGCTTGTGGAACAAGTTAACTATGTGGCGCACATATAGAAAACTTACTTTATAAGTTAAGTCATGTGTCTAGCAAATTCAACACTTGTCAGAGGTCTTGTAGAACATTGCCATATAGCTCCTAGTTAGATAATTTACATGGAGGCAAGAGTAAAGCTTTCTTCACTCTTATCAACGTCTTTTTAGTCCTTAGTCATATTTCAAGACTTTCTAGTCTTTTTGTCTTTGGCAGTAGCCATTCTAGTTCAATGTATAACTATCTTTGGGTGATTTTCTAATCTTTTTAAGTAATACAAGAGTGTATTGGAGATTTCTTTTCTTGAGATTCATGTCTTTGACAACACTAAAATATCACACATATAAAAAGAAGTTATATATTCTCAAGAATGTTACAAATGATAAAATAGATTGATAAATATACTTTGAAGAATATTAAAATCTAAAGAACAATGTACTTATTTAACTTTATGAGATTATTATAATGTATGTAAGGATGATGAAGTTCATTTAGAAAAGAACTCATTATAGTAGAACAAATATCAAGGACATGAATCTTGAAGAAAGAAATCTTTAATACACTCTTATGTCACTCAAAAGAACTAGAAAGTCATTCAAAGATGATATGGTATTAAACTAGAATGGCTATTGCCAAAGATAAGACAATTAAAAAGTCTTGAAACAAGACTAAAGACTAAAAAGATATTGACAAGAATGAAGAAGGCTTCATTCTTGCCTCCATATATACTCTTAACTAGGAGCTACATGGCGATGTCTTATAGGACCTCCAAAATGTGTTGACTTTGCAAGAGACATATCTTAATTAATAAAAGATTTATTATTCAGAAAAATTATAAAAATATCATAAACTTAGAATTTATTTTTAATATTAATTTGTTTTAAGAACATTTTAATAACATTAAAATTCAAAGAAATAAATTACAATATTTTTTTCTTTGAATATTTTAATAAGATGAAGTTATATAAAAAATTACAAGTTATCAATTACCAATTTTTTTCTAATCTTAATTTGAATTGTAATATTTAACATTATAGTTTTAATATATAAACAAAAAAATGATGGATTATCTTATATGATTTTTTAAAATATTTTATTATTATATTTAATTATTATATATATATATATATTTGTAAAAATATTTATCAAAAAATTTATAGGATATTATAATTTGATACAAAAAAAATAAAATTTATTTTATGTAATTTTATTTTTAACATTAATAATTAGAAATTATCACAAAAAATCATAGTAAAAAAATTATCTTTGAAAATATAATATTTATTATTCATAAAAAGATTTTTTATTTTTTTATTTTTTAAGTAGCAAAATGAATTTTGAAATAGTTCAAAATTTAAATCTTTGTTTTTTGAATTAAATCACACACATACACTAACTAACTAACTAACTAACTAACTATATATATATATATATATATTTATATTGATGTAGTATAATTTTTTTATTGAATTAAAATTGTGATAAATTTTTCTTTCCAAAGGTTAATGAAGAATCAAAACATGTTTTAATATTAAATAAGTAAGTATTTTTCTTATAGTTTTAATAGTAATATGTTTTTCATATTACTAGTGAATTTAATTTTTTTTATATATGTACGTACATATACATATATATATATATATATATATATTTATATATAATAGAGTTAGTTCATGCGTTGATTTTGAAAGTAAAATAATGATGTGGATCTTAATAGTACTCCAATTCTAGTAGGATGATCATTAAAAGATATCATAAATGCTACAGATTGCTTTTGTGTGATGTTGATTAAATTTGTATGGAGCACCTTGCCTTCTGAAGGTATCACAATACTCTACAAAATAACATGCAAAATGTTGCAACGTTATAGTAAAATGATAATATTAAAAATCAATCTCTCACATGATAAGTTTGCTTGACAATGCATAGATTTCCATGTAATTGTATTTTACAATCAATAAACTTGTAGTAAATTTTGCTGTAGATATCTTGCTTAATGAGTAGAAATCTTGCTCGTGCAATGTTGCCAAAATTATTTACTAATTTAGAAATATTAAATATATATAACATTTCGAGCACTCCATTCCCTTGACTTGTGGCAGAGTCACCCTTTGGCCGCTAGAACCGACCGTGTTGTGCTCCT
The DNA here is from genome assembly GCF_059467195.1 of Physcomitrium patens. Taxonomy (NCBI): domain Eukaryota; kingdom Viridiplantae; phylum Streptophyta; class Bryopsida; order Funariales; family Funariaceae; genus Physcomitrium; species Physcomitrium patens. The sequence goes on from NC_143426.1 coordinate 5,914,949, forward strand.
ATCGCCACGACCTTATACCCGCTGAGCCCTTTACCCGCTCCTCACCCTACAG